>NC_090256.1:18612363-18694863 GCF_037325665.1 Littorina saxatilis
AGTTTGCTGTAATAATAATATTACCGTGAAGCATGGATGTAAACATATGTACATTAAATTAATATTGCTGAAATTGCTTTAAGATTGATATGGTGTGTAAGTAGAAATATTATAAATAGATGTGATTGATGTTAACCTTTAGGCTGGTTGTCGCGACATATGTCGCGCTACTTTACGTATACTGTCACCTGGTTGTCACAACATATGTCGCGCTACTGGCTCAGTGTGTTCGGTCCGTTCCGATTACCTCCCATGGATGCGAAAACCTATACATGTATGACCGTTGTTTGGTTTTTTGACTCGCATGCGAAGCAAAAGTGAGTCTATGTACTCACCCGAGTCGTCCGTCCTGCCGGCCGGCCGGAAAACTTTAACGTTGGATATTTCTTGGACACTATTCAGTCTATCAGTACCAAATTTGGCAAGATGGTGTATGATGACAAGGCCCCAAAAAACATACATAACACCTTGACCTTGCTTCAAGGTCAAGGTCGCAGGGGCCATAAATGTTGTCTAAAAAACAGCTATTTTCCCCATTTTTGACTCACATGCGAAGCAAAAGTGAGTCTATACATGTACTCACCCGAGTCGTCCGTCCGTCCGGAAAACTTTAACGTTGGATATTTCTTGGACACTATTCAGTCTATCAGTACCAAATTTGGCAAGATGGTGTATGATGACAAGGCCCCAAAAAACATACATAGCATCTTGACCTTGCTTCAAGGTCAAGGTCGCAGGGGCCATAAATGTTGCCTAAAAAACAGCTATTTTTCACATTTTTCCCATTTTCTCTGAAGTTTTTGAGATTCAATACCTCACCTATATATGATATATAGGGCAAAGTAAGCCCCATCTTTTGATACCAGTTTGGTTTACCTTGCTTCAAGGTCAAGGTCACAGGGGCTCTTCAAAGTTGGATTGTATACATATTTTGAAGTGACCTTGACCCTGAACTATGGAAGATAACTGTTTCAAACTTAAAAATTATGTGGGGCACATGTTATGCTTTCATCATGAGACACATTTGGTCACATATGATCAAGGTCAAGGTCACTTTGACCCTTATGAAATGTGACCAAAATAAGGTAGTGAACCACTAAAAGTGACCATATCTCATGGTAGAAAGAGCCAATAAGCACCATTGTACTTCCTATGTCTTGAATTAACAGCTTTGTGTTGCATGACCTTGGATGACCTTGACCTTGGGTCATGTATTTTGGTAGGAAAAATGTGTAAAGCAGTTCTTAGTGTATGATGTCATTGCTACTGCTAGGTTTAGTTATTTGACCTTGACCCTGAAGGTCAAGGTCATGTAAAGGTCAAGCATGTGAGTCGTATGGGCTTTGCCCTTCTTGTTTCTTTGTTAATTCACCCGTGGCTGTGTAACTTGTGTTACAGAATTGCACTAGTGTAAGGGTTAATGATAAAATCAGTATTTCACCCTATCTTTTCATGCGATTTATTTTCTCCCATTCCCAGACTCACTCTCTCTCTCTCTCTCTCTCTCTCTCTCTCTCTCTCTCTCTCTCTCTCTCTCTCTCTCTCTCTCTCTCTCTCTCTCTGAGCTCTGAGCTCGGGTCAACAGGTACATATTGGGCTACACTGGACAGCATTACAAAAATTTGTTGTTGTTTTTGGTGCAGAAGAAGAAGTTTTTTATCTTTGAACATATATTACCTGCTATTCAGACTTGGTCGTGTGTTCCCTGCACACTACAGCAATGTGAAATATAATAATCTCTCTTAGTCTTACTGGAGAGTGAGTTTGCTAAATGTATTGAATATCTCTCTTTGTACGTATTTTATGTATAATCATTGTTAAAACTTGCAGAGTACAGGTTGGGGGAGGGGGGGGGGGGGCGTGAAAAGGGGACTCTGTACTGTCTATAACAACCGCTTTTTTCTGTCCCTTGAGTAGTCGTGGACAGTTCAACTTTATTTCACCCTATCTTTTCATGCGACTTAGACTTATTTTTTCTGTCTCTCCCATTCCCAGACTCTCTTTCTGATCATCCTCTCTCTCCCTCTCTCTCTCAAACCACTTCTCTTTGAGTTGAGATTAGTAGCAAAAATATCCATAACTTATGAATGAATTAATTTGTTTTTAATTTCTTTTCAGTGGGTGGTGACAACCTATGGCACCCTCTTTGTGGCCTACATGATGTTTGGAGGTAAAAAGAAGGCCGCTCCCAAGAAGTAGACTTTCAGAACAGTGTAGTGTTTTTACCATGAACGTAACAGGCGTCAGATCATCATGGATGCTACCCTTTTGCTGGTACACAAAGCTTTTAAGCACTGGGTGTACATGAGAGAATGTCACTGGTATGGAGGCATTGTAATCACGTAGGCTGATTATGTTTTGTAACTGGATAATTGAAAGTGTATCTGTGTGTTTCTGAGATGTGACCTTGACCACTCCAACTCAAGAAATTCTTAGTCCATGATAAATAGTTTGTTGTTGTATTTTACAGAATAAACAACAATTCATGGATTGACATCTTGCCTTTGTCTGTTATATATTGTAGACTGTGTAAGTGGCCTGTGAGAGTGTTGAATGTTTTCGTTGTTAACTCACATGGATCAGATACAGTACTCTCTCTCTCTCTCTCTCTCTCTCTCTCTCTCTCTCTCTCTCTCTCTCTCTCTCTCTCTCTCTCTCTCTCTCTCTCTCTCTCTCTTTCTCTCATACACACACGCGCACACATGTGTGTAACTTCGACATCAATGAACATGCACTTGGCATACCTGCACTTCTTTTCAGCAATTACACAAATTCTCATCAATGTTAAAAAACAAAGGAATACTGTACTCACCAATACAAGAACGAGACAAGACGGTACGAATTTTCGCTTATGGAAGCTTCATCAGGAAAAACAAGAACACAAAAGACAACAAAAAGCAGACGCAACACGGAACGAACAAGGTTTGAAAGAAAATTCTCATCAATGTTGTGAATTTTTGACACTGTATTCTCCTCCTTGTTTCATGGGTTGAAACTCGCACGAGTGGGTTTTTACGTGTATGACAGTTTTTAACGCCGCCATTCAGGCAGCCACACTCCGCTTTGGAGGGAAGCATGCTGGGTATTTTCATGTTTCTATAACCCACCAAACAGGATCTTTTCTGTGCGCACTTGTGCTGGCACGTACACACGAAGGGGGATAAGGCACTAGCAGGTCTGCACATAAGTTGACCTGGGAGATCGAAAAAATCTCCACCTTATCCCACCAGGCCGCTGCAACCCGGATTTGAACTCGCAACCTTTTCGATTAGGAGGCTGATGTCTTATCCATGGGGCCACTCCACCTGTCTACTGTATTATTCAACAGAAGTGTCCTTACTTTTCGCACTGTTTATGTCTGCACACAGTACTCTGGCATAGACGGATTTCCCTCCCAGGAAGAATTTGGCAACTTTTTTTTTTTATACCTTTTTTGTTAATCCCTGGCAGCTGTTGTTTACACTGGGTTTGTGTGACCAATGTGGTTGTGCCAGGTCAGCCATCTTTCACCATGTCCCAGATCAATCTCAATGAGGTTTAAGTGACATGAAGGTGGCAGCAATGTCATGTCATGGTGGGGAATGTGGCATCTTAGTTGCTATCTATTTGAAAACTCGGCTCACCCACATCTTTAAATACCCTACTTGCAGGGATACAGAGACCTTCAGTGGTGTGGTAGAGAAAACTTGCATTCCTGATCTATGAACCAGTGGTATTTTGCTTCTGATGCATTGAATCCTCAAGAAAGTTAGCAAGTGAGACAAACTTAATTGAAACATATTTCTCTTTTAATTCAAGCTATGATTCAACAATCATTTTAGAATATAACTCCTGAAATGATAAATTGAAAACAGCATCTGTGTATAGCATTAACAAGGGATATAACTCTGGGGGTTTCTGTTTTTGACTAAACCTTCTTCTTTTTTAACCTGAGCAGTTAGCCCTTTTGAAACAAACTGACTTGAAACTTGTTTATGATTTGGTTTAAGCTATGGTTCAAAAATTATTTGAGAATATACCACCTGCAATGATAAAATCATAAGCTACAAGTAAAAATGTGTAATACAAGGGAGGTGACTGTTATTTCCTGTGTTTGCCTAACTTTTTGTTAGCATGGCGATTTTCCTTTAATGCGGTAAACATTTTTTAAATCAAAGACAAAACTAGGTGATGAAATACCTTCAAGTTTACAAGATTTTTTAATTTTGTGCAGCTCCAATTTTAAGTTTTTGTTTAAGCAAGGAGAGGCTTCTAAAACCCTTCTTGAAATTTGTTTACCTCTTGTTTTTGAAGACCCCTAGCAAGAGTGATGCAACCAAACACCTTCAAGTATAGAGATTTTTGATTTTGTGCATTCAAGTTTACAACCATTTTTTTTTTGTAGCTCAAATTTTAAGTTTTTGTTAAGCGAGGAGAGGCTTCTAAGGCAAAAAAAAACAAAACAGTCCGTTTATGGTAACATAGGCCCCAAAATAGGGTCGGTAGGTCGGGATTTTATTTACTTTTTAAAAAAAAAAAAAAAATTTTTTTGAAGTTATTTTGCCCAAAAAAAGACTTTTTTTTTTCTTTCAAAATGCCAAAAAAAGTCTAGGGTCGCGCGAAAAAAAATAGGGTCGGTCGGGATACCGTAAACAGACCTTTTTTTTGGGGGGGGGGGGGGGGGGGGGTATGACGGCTTACTAGTGCCAAAACCTCATAATTGTAATTATCAAGGGAAAATTAGTAATGTTCTCTTGATAATTACCATTTTCACGTGTTTATTACTAATTTTCCAGGAATAATTACTAACTTTCACCTGTTAATTACTAATTTTTAGTTTTGGCTCACTTCCTGACGGATTGCTAGTGCCAAAACTAAAAATTAGTAATTTTCCCGTGAAAATGAGTAACTAACAGGTGAAAACAGTAACTGACAGCGTTAATTAGTAATTATCACGTGATAATGGGTAACCCCAGGTTTTGGCACTAGTAAGCCGTCATAGGGCTTACTAGTGCCAAAACCTCATAATTGTAATTATCAAGGGAAAATTAGTAATTTTCCCTTGATAATTACCATTTTTACGTGTTAATTACTAATTTTCCCGGGAAAATTACTAACTTTCACCTGTTAATTACTAATTTTTAGTTTTGGCTCACTTTCTGACGGATTGCTAGTGCCAAAACTAAAAATTAGTCATTTTCCCGTGAAAATTACTAATTATCCCGTGAAAATGAGTAACTAACGAGTGAAAACAGTAACTGACAGCGTTAATTAGTAATTATCACGTGATAATGGGTAACCCCAGGTTTTGGCACTAGTAAGCCGTTATAGGAGGGCCTAAAACCCTTCTTTAATTTGTTTACCACTTGTTTTTGTAGACCCCCTAGCAAGAGTGATACAACCATCCATCTTCAAGTATAGAGGTTTTTGATTTTTGATAAACACCTTCAAGTTCCCCCCCCCCCCCCCCCCCCCCCCCCCCCCCCCAAACAAACAAAAAAAATTTAAGACAATATGTGTGTGCTGTTTTCAGTTTTAAAGCCAGGAGAGGCTCAAATAGCCCCTGTTGAATTGCAAAAATTCATTTTCAGCTGGTCAGTTACAAATACCTTCAAGTTTACAAGATTTATATGTTATGCATCTCTTAAAAATTTGTTTGTTCTAAGATTTCGTCAGGAGAGGCCACCTAATCCCTCACTAAAATGCTAAAATTCATTTTTGGCGGGGGGACGCAGCTCCCCTAGACCCCCCAGCAAGGGCGCTGCCCCTCCACCCTGCCGGAGCCTTGGCAGCCCCTAGACCCCGGCCTTCCAAAATGTTCAGT
Organism: Littorina saxatilis; assembly: GCF_037325665.1. Taxonomy (NCBI): domain Eukaryota; kingdom Metazoa; phylum Mollusca; class Gastropoda; order Littorinimorpha; family Littorinidae; genus Littorina; species Littorina saxatilis. Next base: position 18,618,167 of record NC_090256.1, read on the forward strand.
CCTGGCAACATTTTGGGCTCCCACCCATGGTCAACTCACATATGCTTGCATGCAGACGCGCACACACACACACACACACACACACACACACACACACCCACACACACATTGTTTGGTGAAATAATGACTTGAAAGAAGAAGAAAAAATATGACATAACAAAAATGGAACATCATGGCTATACGCAGTATACGGTAATCAAGTGCAAGAATAAATTCTTATCCAGCCAAGCTGACATGACTCGTCAGTGTGTATACGGTGCGTCCCGCTAGCGCTACGTGTCATTTGTGCTACGTATCGTTTGCACTATTTTCTGTAGTGCCTATCGACACAAATTGCAAAAAACAGTAGTGCTATCGGCACGTAGTGCTATTGCCACAATTCACACATGCCATTATCACTACGTCTCAATAGAACTACGTGTCGATATCACCATTTTTGAAAAACCAATATACTGTAGCGCTACGTGCCGATAACGCTTTTGTATCCAGTTGGCCGCTGTCAGCGTGAGTTCGTCCCCACGTTCGGCGAGAGATTTCTCAGAGTCAACTTTGTGTGCAGACTCTCCTCGCTGTCCGAACACCGTACCCCCGTGTGTACACGCAAGCACAAGACCAAGTGCGCACGACAAAGATCCTGTAATCCATGTCAGAGTTCGGTGGGTTATAGAAACACGAAAATACCCAGCATGCTTCCTCCGAAAAGGGCGTATGGCTGCCTAAATGGCGGGGTAAAAAACGGTCATACACGTAACATTCCACTTGTGCAAACAAAACGAGTGTACGTGGGAGTTTCAGCCCACGAACGCAGAAGAAGAAGAACTTGGATAGCACTATACTACATGTTCAAACGGCAGACACTTCCCTTTGTGTGTGCGTGTGAGTGTGTATCTATATCTATATACGGCTTGTGTGTGTGTGTGTGTCTGTGTGTCTGTCTTTCTGTTAGAGGGGGAGAGAGAGAAAGGGATTGACAGACAGACAGACAGAGAAAGAGCGAGAAAGCGAAAGAGAGAGACAGTTAACAGAGAGAGAAAGAGAGAGAGAGAGAGAGAGAGAGAGAGAGAGAGAGAGAGAGATGGAGGGTGCTTTTTGGCTCACGAAGTGTAGCCTATGCGATCGTAACTTTGTCTGTCTGTGCGTTTGTGCGTTTGTGCGTGTGTGTGTGCGTGTGTGTGTGTGTTTGTGCGTGTGTATGTCTGTGGTAGAAACTTTAACATTTCCGAGTCTATGTGTGAGTGGTTATCCAAGACTATGGATAAAGCTCGCATAAGATTACGTCACGGTCAAAAGTGTTTGACGTCAATTAATGCATCATGACGGCATTCCTCCCTGTAGTCTTTCTCTCTCTCTCTCTCTCTCAGTCTCTCTCTCTCTCTCTCTCTCTCTCTCTCTCTCTCTGTTAACTGTCTCTCTCTTTCGCTTTCTCGCTCTTTCTCTGTCTGTCTGTCTGTCAATCCCTTTCTCTCTCTCCCCCTCTAATTTCATAAAAGAATTTGGGAGAGAAGAAAAGGTTTCAATATCCTCGGTTATACCTTGTGTCAATACTTGTATTTAAAAATAACACTGTCTTACAATTTGTCAAAAACAAAGCCCTTTTTTTCTAATGTGACAGGGGAGGCTACCGCTCCTTTCACAGCAGACTCTGCACCCGTCGGAGTTGTTGGCCTTTAAGTCAACACATCTGGATTGTGGAATTCTGTTTGTGATGGGGTCTGGTGGTTTCCGATTGTCCGTATGTTCTGAAAATCATGCAGAGACTTTCTTCCAAAAATTACAAATCTCTGCCAAAATGAAAGGAACAACAAAATATTCCTTCAGAGAGAGAGAGAGAGAGAGAGAGAGAGAGAGACAAGACAAGACAAAGACAAATTCTTTATTAACAAGGGTAATGGCATAAGCAAACAGGTGCTTTTTTTACATCCAGCCCTCGCCCGTGGGAGGGTTTAATCTAATGATAATACGTTTGAAAAATGTTAGAATATGAATCAAAGAAGTAATAAAAAGCGAACAAACGATTAACAGACTAAACAAACACACAAAAACATACGTACAAACTAACATAACATAACAGAGAGAGACTGAGAGAGAGAGAGAGAGAGAGAGAGAGAGAGAGAGAGAGAGAGAGAGAGAGAGAACTCAGAACTCAGAATGGTTTATTATATTAAGGCCAGAGAGAGAGAGAGAGAGAGAGAGAGAGACACAGAGAGAGAGAGACAGTGTGAGTGAGCGAGCGAGTGAGCAAGAGAGAGAGCGAGATAGACACTGACACACACACACACACTCACACACACACACACACACACACACACACACACACACACTGAAACAGACACACGCACGCACACACATACACAGATATACATATACACACACAAACCAGAAGGAGACAAATTATTTGTAGCACTAATCAACGTAGCGATAGCAGCACGTAGCACAAAGGACACGTAGGACAAATGACACGAAGCACAAATGACACGTAGCGCTAGCGATACGCACCCGTGTGTATAACACTACAGAAGGTGTACAGTTCAGGCTGTTCAGGCTGTAGATAATACTTGTTGAACTTTATCACACACTGATAACCCTCAGCATCAACACTACAGGTGAACACACTTTGTTTAGTCTTTCTCTCGCCTGAGTGGGGTTGCTCCACACAAATTTTGTACAACAGTAACTGAAAAAAATAAGCTTGAAGTTGCCTGCTTTGTGTTGAGTAAAACAACAAAATATTGGCGTTATAGGCATTTCTCGTGTGAGTCAATCTATCGAGACAGATTTGTGACTTCAGCTCTGGACTCAAGATGGCTCGAGGAGTGGTGCTGTTTTTCAGTGGACTTCTTATTGTGATTGGTGTTTTCATTCCCATGTCTGTCCTCCAGGACACCAAGACTTCTGGTGTATCTAAAAAGGCCAAAGCTGGGAAAGGTAAGTGCATTAGAGATAATCATGTAATTGTTCATTGTGTGTGTGTTTTTTTTAGTTTTTTTTTAGTCAAGTGTTGCACACGTACACTTTATCTATGGAAGTAAGCCAATGTGTTTCGTGGCGTATCACACACAAGCGTCAGTATGTCCATTGTAATGTGTGTGGACGATGAAGCAGATTCTTGAATGAGAAATCTGTGATTCCAGGCCGGACTGACAATTGTTTCGTTCCCTTTGGGTGTCACATTTTCAAGTTATTTTTGATAAAACTCTTTTCAAACCAACACTATTTAAGTCCCAGCTGTTTTATTATTAGTGTAACCTCTGTATTGTTGTTTTGTTTGATTCTAATTGACATTTTATAAGTGTTTTTATTTATTTAGAAGTGAAATGTAGGCCTATTGATGATTGCCTTTTTGTCCCAACCGGGGGCCAATATTTGCCCAATGTGTGTGTATGGGGGGGATACATTGGTCCACTCAGATCTTGGATGTGGGCATACGTGCATGTCTGGAGTACTTCGGGTGTTCTTATTTCGTATGTATTTATGTTTTTGGTTTTTGTCATATGTTGTTTTGGTTGTTTAAGAACTTTTCCATCCATTGTTTAAATTGTATAGACAATCAATTATCTTATGTTTATGTATTTTGTCTTGAAAATTGAAGCTCGACTAAGCTGCCCACCATTTGAGACGCCTGTGGCGGTGGTGGGTCACTACCAGTGCCTGGAGAAGCGGAGGAAAAGCTATGGCGAGATCTACGCCTGCAAGCTGGTCTGCCCCTCCCCCATGCAGTCACGCCCCAAGAAGCAGCGAGTCCTCCATCGCTGTTATAAGGGCCGCTGGACCGTCTTCAACGACCATGTGCACTGTGTTTGTATGTATCACTTTGAAAGCCGGGATCTCCCACCACCAGTAATTCTTTTCATTACTACCTCATTTGACAATGAATGCCTTCTTTTGAACGCCTAAAGTTGGGCTTGTGTTGTTGTTGTTGTTGTTGTTGTTGTTGTTGTTGTTGTTGTTGTTGTTGTTGTTGTTGGGGGGGGGGGGGGTTGATGTGAGAATTTCGGAGCAATACATATTAGACTGTTGTCTTTTGATTCGAAAGTCGAAACAAGAAATTCCTCCGAGGTAGGAAAAACACCCCCGTCCTTACCATTCTCACTGCCACCAACTGAGAAGGTTATTTCCCTTTGACCATTAATATGTCCCTCTATAAGTCCTTGTAGAATCTTAATCCACCAATAACTCCCAAACCGTGTGTTTGACTGGTCCCAATTTTTGTAAGGACCGTCTCAGGAATGTATAGAACCTGTTCACCAAGTTTGGTGACGATCGGTCCGTTCATTCTTGAGATCTATATGCGAACACAAACACACAAACAAACAAACACATCGACCGAATCCTATACACACCCCTATACCGGGGGTGTAAAAAAGACGGGAACAGAACTGTGGTCTGCAATTGCAACCATTCATTACCAAGCCGGCACCTTTTCTCTGTCGTTGTGAAGGCTGTATTACACCTCAAGTCCCACGACTGTTCTGAGGGAGACTGAAGTCTGTGAGGATTGGGAGAGCTGAGGTGGGACAAATAAGCGTTTATGTCCTTGAAGAGACTGATGTCCAGTTTACAGCAGGTGTGCTCTCTAATGAAACTATTAGATAATATAAGTAGATTCGATGAGACTCTCAACAGAAATCTCATGTCAATTTTTCACTCACACAAATTTCACACACGTTTTTAATTAGGTTTTGACCGCAGTATTGAAATGCTCACACACGCTTTGGTTGCTTACGTCTCTCATGTCTAACTTTCAGTGATTAAAAAGTTGACAATTGTCTGCTTCTGGTCGAACTTTTTAGTTGAAATTATGTTGTGTGTGAGTGTGTGTGCAGCAAGCAAGTCAGTGTTTCTCGTGGAACAACAGTCAGCATCACCGGAACTGCTGAACAAGCTTGTGACCACTCACCTTAACCACAGCTACAGCTACCTGGCCATGGTTAGTTATCTGCGTACAATGATATGGAACCCTCATTTTAGGACGGAATCGTGGGTTTTTTTTACCAAGTGTATTGTTGACAACACCTGTGAAGTTTACCTCTAATAATTTTCTCATAATGTTGTAAATCTCAAAAGGGGGTTCTAATCTTTAATATTTGAAAAAAAAGAAAAAAAAGAAAAAAGAAAAAAAAAGACAAGAAAAGAGTAGTTCCGCATTGATCGATCACCTTACATTGTTACCTTAAACAGCTAGGGCCAGCAGGTTAGTTTTTACGCACATCAGTAGAATTAGTAATTTTATATCGACAGCTGCTGCCAGTTAAATTACAGGTTTGTTTCTTCTGCTTGTGTGATAACAGGTCTGTTCTTTTACTCAAACTATGTTTCATTTCTTCAGCGTTTTCTGCGTCAGTTTCACTGTCGAATTCTACCTATAAGTTGTGAAGTTTCTCTACCTTTGTCCACGCAGGCTGTGCACGTGCAGCGTCAAGTTTCTGTCAATCTCGTTTACATTGTAGCTGCATACATGATGCCAGAGATGGACAATAACCCGTGTGAAATTCATCGTCCTACTGAGTGAATTTCAAGCAGTCGCTCTTCTTTCACTACTGGTTTAATTCAGGACTAATCCCAGAAATACCAGCAACCATTCATCGTTACTCAATTTCAACTGATAGGCATCTACGTGTGTATTAATCATAATACCTCATAAAGTCAAAAAGCGATTGTTTGGTACGTGTAATATAGGCCCATGTTACAGATTTAATAGTTAACTTTTCAAATGTTACAAACCTCGCCCCTTCATCCTTTTGTTTCCGTTCCACCAACCTCCCCCACTTTTTATATCGTATAACAAATCATTGTCCTGTATAGGCGTGTATAAGACTGAGGACTGACATTAAGCCCCAACTAGTCAGTTTAATAGACAGAGAATAAGAATGAATGGACTGTCATTTTGTTCAATGTCTGAATTATTTCATGCTTAGATCCAAAAACAAATAGACTGCCAACGTTTAAAAATCCAGAATAATTATAATTTCTGTGTAATACAACAACAACAAATGTCTGTATTTTTTTCCCCTCATTTTCATTACTTTATTGTCCCATCGCTGGGAAATTCGGGTCGCTTCCTCCCAGTGGAAAGCTAGCAGCAACGGAGTCGCGCTACCCAGGTGTCTGCGTGTTTAGGTGTATTCAGCCACCTGCACTTATGGCAGAATGACCAAGGTCTTTTACGTGCCATTGTGATGACACGGGGGTGGGACATGGCTTCCGTCTCTGGGTCTGCACATACAGTTGACCTGTGTCCGTCCCGGCCCGAATTCGATCCTGCGACCTTTCGATCACAAGTCCAGTGCTCTACCAACTGAGCTAGTGTTTCTTTGTCTGTGCACTTAAAAGACGGCTATCTGTGAACGTGACGTTTTGTTTTGTCAATACAGTGTAATTAAATATTCATTCGCTCGGCTTCCTGACGAGTGGACGTAAACTGATTCTATCAAGATAAGTTTTGTGTGAATATCTGTTTGTCTGTTCACTTAAAAGACCGTTGGGTCGAACTATCTGTGAATGTATTGTTTTGTCAATAACAAACGTTACAACAACCTACCTTTTTTGATTCTTTATTCATTATTCATTATTTCAGGCCTACTTCTTTGACCGTGCTGATGTCCAGCTTCCAGGGTTCCATAAGTACTTTATGGGTCTGTATAAGAACAGCGTGGATCTGGCTCAAGACATCATGGCCTACATCAACAAGCGAGGCGGATACATTGACCTGCAAGAACTGGTGTGTACAGTACGAGGCCTAGTACCTGGGATGTGTGGCCCGTCCGATGAGTGGACACCTCCCTTAAAAGGACACCTTCTCTTGTCCATTTCTCTATTATCTCTACCATAATATACCTGTCGTGACAGGCCACCTGCAATGTAGGGGCATCTTTTGGCTGATCTCAATGGTGTCCTTTCCGGCATCGCAAGTACCACTGTACTTTGAAATGGTGCAGGTGTTAGTTCTTTTGTCTGTCCGCCTGCAGTATTTGGTGGTCGTGTCACTGGTTACACTTGCAATCTATCTACGCAGTGCCGCTAAACACACAAAAAAACCACTTTTTTTTGTTAAACGCAATAAAAACTCAAGCAGTCTTACATATTCAAGGGCAATAACGTTATAGCTGTTTTCTTTGCTTCTCTCTTGCTTAACAGTTATAACACTTAATCAACACATTCAAGGGTGTGTGTGTTACAGTATGTGCGTGTGTAACAGTGTCTGTATGTGTGAGTGTGTGTGTGTGTGTGTGTGACTGACAATGTGTGTTTGTGCGTGCGTGCGTGTGTGTGTGACCCAATTCTGTTTGTCACTTTGTTTCTTTGCTTGTTTCTTTATGTCTTTTTGTTCTTTCTGACGGACAGATGAATCTGTAGTCCCCAAGTAAGTCTTATCTACCCGTCTACAAAATCTACCCTTTCTCTTATTTGCTGTTGAAGCCAAGACCAAGGCTGGCCGAGAAGCTTCATGTTGGCCACGAGGAGGGGCGTGTGGGTCTGGTTGCCATGGAAACAGCCGTTGACATGGAGAAGGAGTCCCAGCAACTCGCACTGGACATTATAGACCGTGTGGAAAAACGCACAGTACAGGATCCCCATGTAAGTTAGAATAGACGATAGGGCGGGGATGTAGTTCAGTCGGTAGCGCGCTGGATTTGTATCCAGTTGGCCGCTGTCAGCGTGAGTTCGTCCCCACGTTCGGCGAGAGATTTATTTCTCAGAGTCAACTTTGTGTGCAGACTCTCCTCGGTGTCCGAACGCAAGCACGCAAGCACAAGACCAAGTGCGCACAAAAAAGATTCTGTAATCTATGTCAGAGTTCGGTGGGTTATAGAAACACGAAAATACCCAGCATGCTTCCTCCGAAAACGGCGTATGGCTGCCGAAATGGCGGGGTAAAAAACGGTCATACACGTAAAATTCCACTCGACTCGTGCAAAAAACACGAGTGTACGTGGGAGTTTCAGCCCACGAACGCAGAAGAAGAAGAAGAAGAAGAAGAATAGACGATTTTCGAAAATAATAATAATAATGGGACTATGTATATGGCGCAAAGTACTAATAGAACCGTTCTTAGCGCCTCATGCTTACAAAATATAAATAAATTATTCCTGTACACAATTCCAAATCAAATAATAATACACATCGAAATACATGTATATGTATACATTTTACAAAGTTTTAACCCACATCATTTCAAGTCAAATAATTATACTCCGTCTGATTTGCATGTGTTGTGAAAGAGGGACCTTTTCTTGCTAAGCCTTGGAGGGGAAAGCCCAAGCAAGGTGTGTGAAGGCCGGAAACACGTGCGTATTTCCACGTGGTTCCTTCGCTAGTGCAATTGGCCCCTCCAATATTTACACCCCCGGTATAGGGGTGTGTATAGGTTTCGGTCGATGTGTTTGTTTGTTTGTTTGTGTGTTTGTGTGTTTGTGTTCGCATATAGATCTCAAGAATGAACGGGACCGATCGTCACCAAACTTGGTGAACAGGTTCTATACATTCCTGAGACGGTCCTTACAAAAATTGGGACCAGTCAAACACACGGTTAGGGAGTTATTGGTGGATCAAGATTCTACAAGGACTTATAGAGAAACATATTCATGGTCAAAGGGAAAGAACCTTCTCAGTTGGTGGCAGTGAGAATGGGTGCAGTGAGAATGGTTATTTCCCTTTGACCAACGGGGGTGTTTTTCCTACCTCGAAGGAATTTCTTGTTATACGAAGTTTTGTCAAATATTGGTCACTCTCCCACAACCCATACAAACTCGACGGAGTTATTTTTGGAATTCGTCTTTTTGATGTTCGTTAACACGAACTATTTGAGAGTGTGGGTTGTTACTATCACAACGATATTTGTTCACCAGCAGGATTTTTAAATTAAAATCTATGATAGGACACAGATTTTTTTGTTTTTACATTTAGTCAAGTTTTGACTAAATGTTTTAACATAGAGGGGGAATCGAGACGAGGGTCGTGGTGTGTGTGTGTGTGTGTGTGTGTGTGTGAGTGTGTTTGTGTGTGTGTGTGTGTGTGTGTGTCTGTGTGTCTGTGCGTGTGTGTGTGTAGAGCGATTCAGACTAAACTACTGGACCGATCTTTATGAAATTTGACATGAGAGTTCCTGTGAATGATATCCCCGGATATTTTTTTTTCATTTTTTCGATAAATACCTTTTGATGACGTCATATCCTACTTTTTGTAAAAGTTGAGGCGGCACTGTCACACTCTCATTTTTCAATCAAATTGATTGAAATTTTGGCAAAGCAATCTTTGACAAAGGCCGGCCTTTGGTGTTGCATTTCAGCTTGGAGGCTTAAAAACTAATGAATTTGTTTGGTCATTAAAAATCGGAAACTTGTAATTAAAATTATTTTGTTATTAAACGATCCAAAAACAATTTCATCTTATTCTTCGTCATTTTCTGATTCCAAAAACATATGTTATATTTGGATTACAAACAAGCTCTGAAAATTAGAAATATAAAAATTATGATTAAAATTAATTTTCCGAAATCGATTTAAAAAAAATGCCATCTTATTCATTGTGATTCCAAAACATATAGATATGATATGTTTGGATTAAAAACAAACTCGGTAAGACATACAAAACAGCGTGTTATCCTGCTCAGCGTGACCACTGCCGCACTATTCTGCATGGCTTGTCGATTTCACTGCCTTTGCCACGAGCGGTGGACTGACGAAACTACGAGTATGTGGTCTTGGTGAAAAAAGCAGTGCGTTCAGTTTCATTCTGTGAGTTCGACAGCTTGACTAAATGTTGTTATTTCGCCTTACGCGACTTGTTTGTTTTTGGTATGATTGTTTTTTCATTTCAACTAAAGGTAACTGATTATTCAATCGTTTGTTTAACTAAAGATAAAGAATAGTAGCTAAATCGTTGTTGTTTAGTTCATGTAAAATTAAACAACCAACAACAACATTTTCTGTTCCGGGTTTCAGTTGGTGCATACTCTGGAACACAACCACATGGACTACAAGATCAAGGTCATCAAAGAACTCGTCGATTACGTCAGCCATTTGCGTGCATTTGAACAAACTGGACAGGGCGACTATGAACTGGGAGAATACGACATTGACAACAGTCTTCAATAGTTCAGTGTTAATTGATGGTCCTAACTTCTTCTTCTTTTTTTCTTTTTTTTATCATATCCTTCAGGCTAGCCCTTAAGAGGCGTAACCTTGTGCCTGTTGGACATTAATATTCTCAATTCATGGTCCTGACAATAATCAACAAGTCGCGTGAAGCGAAATTACTATATTTAGCCAAGCTTTCGAACTCACAGAATAAAAGTGAACGCACTGCATTTTTTTCAACAAAACCGTACAGCATCGTAGAAAAGGCAGTGAAATTGACAAACCAGTATAGCGCGGTAGTGGTTGCGCTGAGCAGGATAGCACGCTTTTCTGGATCTCTATTCTTTTTAACTTTCTGAACTTGTATTTAATCCAAACATAACATATCTATATGTTTCTGGAATCAGAAGCCTAAAAGGAATAAGATGAAATTATTTTAAAATCGATTTCTGAAATTTAATTTTAATCATAATTTTTTATATTTTTAATTTTCTGAGCTTGTTTTTAATCCGAATATGACATATTTATATGTTTTTGAAATCAGAACAAAATAAAAAATAAAATGAAATTATTTTTGAATCGTTTTATAAAACAAATAATTTTAATTACAATTTTCAGATTTTTAATGACCAACCTCATTAATTAATTTTTAAGCGTCCAAGCTCAAATGCAATACCAAAGTTCGGCCTTTGTCGAAGATTGCTTAACCAATATTTTAAGCGATTTGATCAAAAACTGAGGGTGTGACAGTGCCGCCTCAACTTTCACAAAAATCCGGATATGGCGTCATAAAATACATTTATCGTAAAAAAAGAAAAATTACTCTGGGGATATTATACCCAGGATATGTCATGTGAAGTTTAATAAAAAAAAATCCGTCTGGTAGTTTCCTCGGAAACGCTCTACACATATACACACACACATACATACACACATACACCACGACCCTCGTCTCGATTCCCCCTCTATGTTAAAACATTTAGTCAAAACTTGACTAAATGTTAAAAGGAAAGAAGTTGTTGAGCATCCAGTTAGAAATGCAACAACCGTTCATATATTACAATTGAAAAGGTAGAAATGAAATTATCATTCATGTATTAAAAGAATAAATTCTTTTCTTCTTGGATGTATTATCCATAACAAAACAAAATAGAGAGAGGGGTTATGTCAATCCCTTCTCGCATCCTTATTTATATATTTTGATAAAATCGTACGTATACTTTAGATAATGTTACCTTCAGTTTGAAGTTCTTTGTTTTTTAAGAGGTGGGGGTAGGTTGGGAGGATGACACTTTAATCAAAAATAAGGAGGAACTGACACTGTCCCACAGTTTTGATGGAGTTTTGGTATGTGTTGTAAACAGCTAACAAGGTGTTGAAATAATTACAGATGAGTGTTTCTAGTCTAAGCAAAGGAGAAAAGAAATCAAACGTTTCTAATAAAATTCTCAGAAAAATCCATGATAAGAACCATATTAATAAACAATTAATAGATACTTTCAGAAAACCAAAATACTGCTCCGTGTTAAGAAAGTAACGATCACTTTTATGTTTTGTTTGTTTGTTGTTGTTGTTTTTATTTGTATTTTTATCTAACAAAACTTTGTTTATAATTATATAACATCTTTACATCTTCTAATAGTTTCTGTTTGTTTGGACACCCGCACGTGTTTCTTAGGTTAATACTGTACTAAAGAACTTTACCTAAATTCTACATGTATGATGTTGATAGCATATTATTCCCACTCAGGAGTAACACCCGGGTGCAGCAGATATCTGTATGCAAGAAATTAAAACACCTAAACAGAACGTGCACCTACAGGAAATGCACTCACAGGAAATGCACCCATTATGATTTTAGGTCGAACTAGACCCCTTCTGTCTAATTATTAGTGCACTTGAATTGTTGACATGAGTTTAATTAATTCAGTCCAGATAAACTGTGGCTCCGTTTTAGCTGTTGGATCCAACACTATTGGTGCATCTAGTGCTCTGTTTTTCATTCTTTTTTTATTTTTAAATCTTTTAATTTCTTGATGAAATTGGATATAATAAAAAGTGAAAACACAACATTCCATGTGTGCATTCGCGAATGTGAGTGTGTATTTGTGTGAGATTGTGTAAGAGAGTGTTGTTGGTGGTGGTGTTGTTGTTGTTGAACTTGAGTTTCACGCACAGGCACCAGAAGAAAGGAAAAAAAGACCGTTTTTACCCCGCGTAGTTTTTATGAAAAGGCTCTTGCAAGACTACTTAACGAATGTCCTATCTTACGATTTGAGAGATTAGTGTTTTGTTGCCAAACATACACTGAGAGATTAGTGTTTTGTTGCCAAACATACACTGAGAGATTAGTGTTTTGTTGCCAAACATACACTGAGAGATTAGTGTTTTGTTGCCAAACATACACTGAGAGATTAGTGTTTTGTTGCCAAACATACACTGGAAAGATCGAAAATGTTCCTCTTCCAGCATGCATGTGCCGAACTAAATATCGGGTGCCTTTGCCTATGAAATCTGGGTGCAAAAAAAAAGCAGCTGACTGCAACAGCGCTCCCTCTTTATCTTGTGTTCGTCACAGATTCCGAATCAGTCACTGAAGCCAGCGAACCAAGTCCGGGGAACGGATGAGGCATCAGTATTAGCGACCATGACTGATTTAGAAAATCTTACGTCGATCAGTCTATATAGTGGTGTCACCGTGACGCAGTGCGCTGAAACAGAGAGTCTGCTATCTCTTCCTCCCCTCTCCCAACCCAGCTTCGAAATGGTCCGTGTGGTCAGTAGACTTTGGTTTGTATCAGCAGGGACCATATCTGATAATGGTCTATGGTATCAGTCACCAGTGAGTTCAGTTTGTTTTTTGAGTTCAGTTAGGGTCAATCCGCATATCAACTGAACTCACCTCACAAACAAGATCTGAGTGGTACTTGTGGTTTTCGATAGCTCAGAGGTACTGTGTTCTTCTAAATTCAGCGAGAGTAGCGTACCCTGGAAAGATGGCGACCGCCTGCGAGAGACTGGACGAGCTTGTGAAAGATTATCTCTTTTTCCGCGGATTCACAACCACCACAAAAACTTTAGATTATGAAATTAAACACGACAAGGACAAAGGATTACGGGTATGATAATAATCAAAGGGTTGACTGTAAGGTGTCTGCAAATTGCGACTTGAAACCACACTAAATACAGACGCCCCCTTTTGTGTTTGTTTTTGTTTTGAACGGCACAAAGCAGATGCGGAGAATCAGACGGGGACAGACCCTAAACATGATGATGTTGTTTGTATTGTTCTTTTAATGCCGTTGTTGTTTCTTTCGGTAGATTTCAGACTCCTGATGACACAGTATTTATTCAGGAAATGTAGCTTATTTAATCTGGAACTTCATGCAGTATACACCGCATGGCGACATGGTCCCAAAACACGTCTGACGCTTGAGTCCCATACATGACGAGGAGAGTTTTGGGCAATTGCCTTGCTATAAAACCTGCAGAGACGGTCGACTAAGATATTTCATAACACCCTACGTCCGATATGTCTGGAAACACCTCCGCGCAGAGGGTTTTGCAGCCACAGCGGAGCATAGATAAAGCATGAAAAATGTTCTCAGCTCGCGCGGCAGCAAGCACTATGTCTCTAGTCTGATAAGTGCATTAATTGCTGATATTTACATATGCTGAAAAAAGCAGGATTTACACAACCAGTGTTTAAAACTCGTTTGTGAAGGTGTAGTTTTAGTTCCACTTTTAATCATTTTCATACAGATCCTTGTTTTTCAGGCAGACAGAATTGTGGAGCAGCTGATGGCTTACGTCGGCAGCCACGACCTGCAACACCTACGCGAGTACTGGGGTCACCTCAACCAGCGTTTCTTTTCTCGTTTGGAGCAGCGCTATGCTGTCAGTGTTCGGAAGCTGGAGGTCAGCTTGTGGAAGCTGTATGTTGTCAACGCTCAGCAGAACAACCGCCAGGACCGTGTGCGTGACTTCTTTGAAAAGCTCGGCCCAGAACTCCAGAACCAGCTTGAGTTTCGGGACTGGTTTGGTGATTATGCATGGCTTTTCTATTTTTGATCAAATCTTCAAAAGGGATACATTGTTAAACTTAAAGTGAGATATATAATGTACAGTAGTCCCTTCCATTTCCGGCCCTTTCGTGGGCGTGAACCTGCCCGGAGCGGCCAGCTTTCCCATGACTAATGAGTTTTCCTTCTATAATTGACTCTTAATGGCCGTTAACCTGTCTGACGCGGTCAACGGTCACTGATTTTTGCCCTAAGGTGCCCCTCTTACTCGACAGGAGCTGCCACTTAACGGCCACTTGTCACTTTCGCGGGCGAGCGCCTGTGGCTCTCCTCGCCCACCCACCTCCCACCTGCTATCTGGCCGTTAGAAATCAGCAGAAAAAGACGGCACAGCACGAGCAGACGACATGAATACTTACGCATGCGCAAACTGTAAATACAGACATGCGCATACATGTACATTTACGGCAGTCACTTCCGGATCGATCACAGCTGATGTGAGTTTGAAACACTTGTTTATCTGACACTCAAATACATATATAATAATCCAAACAACACACATAGAAACATACGAAACAATAGCTTAGCCAGGACGATCGAGTTAAACACGCAAATAATTAAGATGTATAAACGAAAGCAAAACTAACAGAGACAATGAATCGGCGGCTCGTGGATGATCGCTTTCTTTTCTTCATGAAAACTTGATCGTGTTTTTGGTGGTTTTTTTTTTTTTGAGGAGGAGGGGGCCTGTAATGAACGGCCACCTGATATTTGCGGTCACCTTTGCAATGACTAATGGGTGACCGGATATGGCAGGTACTACTGTACAATTCAGTTGCACTCTGAGCATTTTTTTGGGTTACTAATTATAGATTTTATTCCTGTCTGTGAAATGTTCTGTTTCGGTCATATACTTTTGTATAGATTTTTAGTTGTGAGATCCCGATAGCATATAACATTTGCTCTAGTTTATTTTGAGACATCTAAACAGGCAGGTACTCTACTGTTATAGATATTCCAGGACTTGCAGTTTGTGTTGATGTACATTATACAAGTGGTTGAGAACATTGACCTTATTTAGTTTTTGCAACAGCTCAACACTCTTTATTTTTAAGTGTAAATACATTTATCATACTCATAGGCAACAATTTTTGAACTCAATTCTCTATTTTCGTTTTTGTTATCTCATTGACATTTTGGCTTTTTGCAGCTTTTCAGTTTTTACCTAACCCTTCAGAGAACGGCAGCTTTGCTCTGTATTTCACACGGCAGTGGCAGGAGACAGTGCAGCTATCACTTCACAACTTCCTGCAGGTTATTCTGCAGGCCATGCATATCCTTTGGAACATAATATCATATTTTAGAGAGTTGTGTTATTTTGTGATACAGTACTTGCATTTATACTGAGACACTTCTGATATAAAATATTGTCTCTTTTAATCAAATCTTACTGTAGAGAAAAAAAAAAGTAATACATGTGTGACAGGGTGAGCAGTAGTCCACCGTTGTCAGAGGCAGTTGCTCTACATTGATGGAGTTGTCTCCCTGCAATAAGCGTGAGCTAGGGATGTGGAGTAACAAAGGTCATACTTAAAAGGTTGTCCTATATAACTTATAAGCAATTTCAGCACATGCTGACAAGTAGAAACAGTAGTCTGTTTGTATGCCATACGTTCATCGTTTAACATTGCATTTTTGTGTGTTGATTGTTGTCTCTTTATCACATTTCAGTGCAAATTCTTTTTCTTTTACAGATTTTTGAGTGTGTTGCATGTATAAGCTTTTGCTCAATTGAATTGCCATTTTCTTTAACTGCTTTACCTGTGCCAGCATTGCTGAACTTTGAACAAGACTCAAAGAGGATGCAAGCACTGCAGGATGAAAACGATTTTTTGCGGAACCAGGTATAGAGATCACCATATCAAGCTTCTTGATTGTATATATAATTGTAACAGTCATTTTCATTTGAACTTTGACAATCCTTGCACTGGTCACAGCATATGTGGTGCTTTGGGATGTATTTTTCAGTGTTTCATAACGAAACAAGATTGACATGTTTGGATCTCACTAAACTATAACTTTTGATCAAGCAACTACTGTATATATTGAGCTGAATGACTCAGTGAGCTCTTGCTGTAAGTTTCTTAAACTCCCTTTAATAGTATCCTGTGATGTCTTGTGCATACATTATATGAAATCAGAATGAATAATATGATAGCAAATTAGATGACTGTTCTTGGTTTTCACACCTTATTCATATTACATGTATTCATTTATGTGCAGCAATGATGTTGGTTTTAACACCTTATTCGTATAAATCATTCATATATTGTGCACCAGAAAGAAAACCGGTTTAATAGCAAATTGGATGACTGTTGTCAGTTTTAATATCTTAGTCAAACCGGTTTTCCTTTGGTGATATTAGCAGTGCATTTCAAACTGTACAATCTAGTTAAATTGTACAGATGTTTGCTGTTCTGTTTCAGATCAGATTTGGAACGCCAGCAGAGAAGATTAAAGGTTATCGCATGAAAACTACAGAAAAGATGACGTCAATCCCTCAGCCCTTGCCCGATCTCATCTATGATTTCTCTGGACTGGCTGAGTAAGCACTTTTTGGATGTGTTAGGACGGGTGCAATGGCCTAGTGGATAATACATTGGCCTCCTATGCGGAAGGTCATCATGGGTTCGAATCCCAGCCGCGCCTGGTGGTGGGTTAAGGGTGGATATTTTTCCGATCTCACTGGTCAACTTATGTGCAGACCTGCTAATGCTTCATCCCCCTTCGTGTGTTCTCGCAAGCACAAGACCAAGTGCAAACGGAAAAGATCCTTTAATACCTGCAAACCTGCTAGTGCCTTATCTCCATTCGTGTGTACGTGCCAGCACAAGTGCACACGGAAAAGATCCTGTAATCCATGTCAGAGTTCGGTACTTTATAGAAACACGAAAACACCCAGCATGCTTCCCTCAAAAGCGGTGTAAGGCAGCCTGAATGGCTGTTTACAGTCATAAACGTAAAAACCCACTCGTGCAAAAACATGAGTGAACGTGGGAGTTTCAGCCCATAAAAGAAGAAGATCCATGTTAAACACATGCATGTGCATAACAAAGCTGTAGACCTGAGATGGTACCTTTGCATAGCTGAAGACCTGAGTTTACGTGGAACCATTTCATCTGCGAGGCTGAACACATCTATTGAAATTTATTTTGATAAGATTCGTTAACTTCAGGCCTTAGTCTTAGTCTGTGCGCTTTCATCTTCAGGTAGAATTATATACACATTCTGGAAATAACTCTGTCCTGTTTTAAAGGATTGTTGAAGAGTTGTTTTTTCTTGGGGCAGATAAACTCATGTGACATGGAGTCGAGCGGTAGACTGACATATATCACAGTGAACATTTGCTCAGATCTGTGTTTTCTGCACTGTCCACTAAATATCCCGCTCTTTTCATTCGAAAGCATGCACATCAGAGCTGACTATATTCAATGCCAATGCCACTACATGTCTCTGTTCACACGCCACTCGCTTGTGTTTGGCCTACAATGCGTGCGTTTATTTGCTCAGTGTTTCAAAGGAAAAATCATTCTTCCACAACCCATACAAATTCCAACAGAGTTATTTCCAATCATCTTCTATTGTGATTATTACAGTCAAACCTGCCCTGGCGACCACTCTCCATAACGACCATTGCCCATTAAGACCAAAGGATCCCCGACATTTTTGGATGTGTTAGGACGGGTGCAATGGCCTAGTGGATAATACATCGGCCTCCTATGCGGAAGGTCATCATGGGTTCGAATCCCAGCCGCGCCTGGTGGTGGGTTAAGGGTGGATATTTTTCCGATCTCAAAGGATCCCCGACATTATTTTGTTAAATATATATTATTCACCTGTCTACAGCGACCCCCTGTCTAGAATGACCGCTGTTGGTTGGTCCCTTAAGGGGAGGTGGGCCAGTGCAAAATGGAAAAATTGATCAAAACCCTTTTTTAATTTTTTTTGCAGATAATGGTCTCATAACATACCTAAAATGCATGTGTGTCTGTGTTTTTGTCTAAAGTGTCATATTTATGTGTCAATAAAGACAATATTTGAATAGTTTATCTTCAACGTCGTTTTTCTCATGTCGGCCATTTTTGCTGCAGTTGCATCTGTGGTGTTGCGATTTCTCTGGCTGTAATTTAGCTAGAGCAATACTTTTTTTGTGCCGTTTGTGCAGAATATCACATTCTGGGGGATTACGAGAGGATTTTGTTGCCATTGTATTACAGTCATAACCAGGTTATTTCAAACAAAATTTTTGCAGGGGTTACTCTAAAGTTTGACGGTTGTAACAAAGAAATGTCCCTAACTCCAAATATAAATATAATAATCAAAATCTGCTTCGTAATCCCCTAGAGCATACCCAGAAAGATAAAATATAACAATAATTAGAAGTGTGACAATCACATCTGCTGAAATATTGTTTTCCTCCTGTACTCCACTTTTGTCTGTATTTTGACTGTTTTTGTCGCGTAAAACAAAAACCAGCAACCGAATATACAAAAAGTGACTATTCTTTGTCATCATTTGTTCATTTCTTTCATAAAATAACATTCAGACACAATAAAACATTCAAAATAAAACAAAAGGTAGTGCACTGGCCCACCTCCCCTTAAGGTGGTCGCTATGGGCAGGTTCGACAATGGTGTCTTTTGCTTTTTCCAGCACCAGCAATGAATCCAAGGCAGACACAGGGAGCGAGAGACAGAAGCCGACTCGGCGGTTCCCCATGAACCTGTCCACACCGCTGCTGAAGCGCAACAGACAGGCAGCCCCACAGCAAGACAGCACAGCAGGTAGCCAGCAGCAGAGTAGCCATGGAAACCAGTCTTCCAACAACAGCAGCGTTGATTCACTTGCCCACCCTGTCACTCAGGGAGGAACGTCTGTCTCTGCATCTGGGCAAGGGGTAGCATCCAGCACTCATGCCTCTGGAGGCATTGTCACCACTGCAGCACAGAGAACGGGTGGAGGCAGAGCAGCGGGAGACACGCAGAGCTCATCGGCAAGCCAACAGTCAGGGTCAACCGAGGCGTCAGCAGTTTCAGGGATGCCACAGAAGAAAACAGCCAAGGAGATGATCAGTTTCCCCCCCTACACCAGCCCCATGGCAGAGAGGGGCGACCCCCTGCCTGCAAGAAGCAGAGGTCTGTCGGCCCCCGATCGGGCCTTTCAGCAAGGTCAAGGCGACAAGTCAGCCGGGAGATTGGAATCGGCTGTAGAAGAGGCAGGGTCCGTGGAGAGTCAGCTCACTGTCCCCGTTGACTATGGCCCTGTGGAGTCTCTGCGGCCCATTCCTGAAGGTAGGTGTGTTCTTGAACCACTTGTGAGCTTATAACTTAGGTTTTAAAGCGGATGAGAGCATGTCTGTGTTAGGTCTGTGCATGTCTGTGTTAGGTCTGTGCATGTCTGTGTTAGGTCTGTGCATGTCTGTGTTAGGTCTGTGCATGTCTGTGTTAGGTCTGTGCATGTGAACATGCGAGTGTTTCTGATTTGATCTGCACATAATTTTAATTTCTTCTTAATAGCGCATAAATGTCATAAACTGTATCAACATTGAATTTAAAATCCCAAACTGTACGAAATATAATAACATAATGCACGTAATATAGGTGTTCGCTAGAGTTCGTGTCCCTATTGTTCTTTGTTTTATTATTGTATCATGTTTGAATTTAATATACTCTTGTTTAAACCAACTGTACCAAAACTGCAAATTCTCATAAACTGTACCAAAATTGCTTATAATCATAAACTGTACCAAAATTGCGTAACACCATAAACTGCATGTTATCACTAACTGCATCAAACTTGTGTAAACTGTACCCAATTAAATAACTTACATTCCTAACATTGCTTTACAGGTAAACAGTGTCCTTTCCTGGTTTTGAGTGATGTAAGTACGCTACTTTATTATGGTCAGTAGAGCTTATAATACGCTTTCTTTCTATCTCCCTTTCTCTGCGTCTGTCTTTATTTTATTCTTTCCTTTTGGAAGGGTCAGTGGTCTAATCAGTTCTTGAATCTTGCTCTCCCAGCTCCCATTCTTAAAACTGATTGCCCGACAAGTCTGTAATAGCTAGGCTTGTGCTTTGATTGTGACACTTACGAAATCTTGTGAGAGTTACGAGTGTTGCTGTTCAAACATGTAATTCCTTAAAGGCATATGTACGCGCTCCCGTGTTTACAAAGTGTAGTTTGCCCATAATCGATGTCAAACGCACCATAAGACCATATAATGACGATATGTCACCATGCGCGGACCATAATACATGCATTACAGCTTGTTCTAGCCTCTGAAAAAGTGAGGATGTCAACAAAGCCGCGGTGTTAGCTCCCTTGCATCAACGTTACATGTGTTGCCAAATCTATAAATAGGACGATCCAGATCAAAATGAAAATTAACATATCTCAACATTGAAGGGGTCCTAGACCACAATATTTTGCAGGGAACTTAATTTAGCATGTCTCCAGCTGTTGGTAAAGCAATTAGCGTGTATAGTCATCGAGTACATATGCCTTTAATTATAAATACCTGTCCATTTCACAACAGATTTTTCTGGACATTTTCAAAGTCCCAACTTGGAGATTTTAACTTTTACTGTATTTTTGAAAATTTTGCTTCCAGTGCTAATGATAGAAACATTTTGGAATTTGGTAGTTGGTGTCTTCTTGTTGTTGTTTGAACAGTTTTCTTTTGTCCAGGACGAATACCTTGAGCATCAGTCAGCAATATGCTACAGTCGCTTCAGTCTCACCGGCCAGCATATTGCCAGTCTGGACACCAATGGTATTGTGAAGTAAGTAGAAATGCAACAGAGAGTGACTCCCGACTGCATGTCTGAGTGGTCACTGCAATCACTTTCGTGTGGTCTGAGTCTGTGAATAAAATTCTTGGAGTGTATTAGTTTTAAAGTGTGTTAAATGGAAGAAAATATTGTGGAAGAGGTGAATAGCACACATACAGGTCTTAAAGCCCTATGCCCACCTGTTCAGAGGCATAACTCAAGTCACACATAGCTGTGGTTATATGGGTGAATAATTCAGTGCTATAACTGAGTTTGTGTGTGTGAGTGTGTGTGTGTCTGTGTTATGTGCACTCAAGCACATATATCTGGACACCAATATATATCCCATGGGCTGCTTCTTTGTCTCTGTATTACCACTATGGGTATATATGTTGTATTTTTCGGCTTCAATAAATGCATAATGGGCTCAAAAAAATATATCATAGTACCGATTCCGGTTTGGCCGAGGAACTATAGTTCTGCCGACCCTTGACCCTGCACCGAACATGTTTCTGTGGTTTGAAGAGCATTGCTCACATGGCTAAACAACAGAAAACACAACATTCACAGAAGACAAAACCATGATACGTATCTGAGGTATGCGATTCAATAAACAAAGCGTTTATCTTTACACTTTGGGTGCAGGTCGAGTCAAAAAAGAACAAAAGCGAAGAATCAACTGATAGTGATAGTGACAGCAAACGAACCTCGCTGTTCTGATTGGAGGTAAAGCTAGAGTAACCTCCCTTCCACGAACACTGCACCACTGATCTAAAAATGCACACGGATCTAAACAAAAATAAAAAAAATTAAATGGCACGTTGCACTGACACAAGGTGAATCAATGAAACACTATGCAAGACTGAAAATGAAGTGGAAACAACTCTTAACTGCACAGCGGGTCGAGTTCTCCAAGCACAGATCGTTTCATCTAACCTTACGAAACACAAAGTTCAGTTTGAACTGAAGCACGGTGATCGACAGACAAAACCATAACAATTACAAGGTAAATTAGCTTTTCTTGTGTAGCGAGCAGCGTCTGCAGCTAAAACGCACTCACACAAATGTCAACAGCACTGATTCTAAATCTACATTGCAACCTTAGGTAAATTCAGCGACAATGATTGTACCATTGTAAACAAACAACATGGTGCAAACATTCAATCATGATTCACCCATCAATAGCAACAGCCTCAGTGCAGAACTCAAGAAGTCTGCAGCAAGCACTTCCATTCCTTTTTTCTTTAAAAGGCCCAATATCCAACCACAGCATCAACATCAATATCTTGCTTGGGCATTGACATTGTCGGTGTTACCCAAAGGCAAAGGAGAAGAACCCTATTATCACTGACCGATTACCTTGAAGCTTGATTAGATTTTAGATCTGCAGCCAGAATACTGAGATTGCCTTCTGCAAAGTTAACAAATGAAACACATGATGTACGCTCAAAATCAAATAAATTGTTTCAGACCTTTTTAATTTGACATCCAACCAAAGCAATTCACTCGCGCGCACGCGCGTGTGTGTGTGTGTGTGTGTGTGTGTGTTTGCGTACGGGTCTGTGTCTGTGTGTGTTCGTGTCTCTCTGTGTGTTCAACAAGCAAAGATGCACTGCGTCAGTGTACCTTTTTCGCTGGCCGGTTCGCTTCGCCATCCAGCACCGGCTGTTTCATCCATTTTTAGAGCATGTCCAACGGTTTTGCTTTACACTGCAATAAGTTCATGGTTATATGAAGGTATCCAAGAGCTCAGCAAGCGTGTATTTCATCCTGATGGAGTAAAATCAGTCCAAACGGCATTCAACACGCAGTTTCAAGGAGCGGCCATTGATACCGTTTTAGACAGAATTGACACTACCAGTATGGGTTAATCAACACAAGCACGATCGGACAAATTAACTCAGAGAGATATTTCACGTACATGAAATGACTGGTTAAATCTAAAGGAAGTTATCCAGTAAAATGTAAGTTTCTTTTAGTAATTCTACACTCCAACACAAAAATTAAACTAGAATTGGGATCCGAGTCAGCCAAACTGGTTTTTCCAAAACTTGATGCACATGTACCTATAGACCGGATGTGCACGGGGTAACCACGCTTTTTTTTGAGAACTTGCGCGAGAGTCGTTCAGTGTTATAGCTGAGTTTTAGTCTCGACTTGCCGAGACTATCATCGTAGCGTCATAGATTTCATGACGTCTGTCGTCCGTTGCGTCATATTAAAGGGACGTAATCTGTTATGTTTCCTTCTATTCGCTGTTCTATTTCTCTCTTGTGATCAATATGACAAGCCGTATGTGTTTGAGTGTGTGTGCTCGTGCTCTCAACTAAAACAAAAGTCAAACTAGCAATCGTTAAAACCCCAGTCCGTCCGACCAGCACTGCTATGTTCAGACTATGCTCATGTTAAGGTACAGCGTGCCCGGTACACACGCCCTTAAAAAAAATAATTTGTTTTTAAAACGATCCAAATTTACGTTCATCTTATTCTTCATCATTTTCTAATTCCAAAAACATATAAATATGTTATATTCGGATTAAAAACAAGGTCTGAAAATTAAAAATATAAAAATTATTATTAAAATACAATTTCCGAAATCGATTTAAAAACAATTTCACCTTATTCCTTATGGGTTTCTGATTAAAAAAACATATAGATGTGATATGTTTGGATTAAAAACACGCTCAGAAAGTTAAAAAGAAAAGAGATTAAGAAAAGCGTGCTATCCTTCTCAGCGCAACTACTACCCCGCTCTTCTTGTCAATTTCACTGCCTGTGCATCGAGCGGTGGACTGACGATGCTACGAGTATACGCTCTTGCTGTAAAAATGCAGTGAGTTCAGTTTCATTCTGTTAGTTCGACAGCTTGACTAAATGTCGTAATTTCGCCTTACGCGACTTGTTTCTTGTTTTTTTTGACGGGCGCAATGGTCCAGTGGATACGACTCCAGCCTCCCAAGCGGAAGCTCATGGGTTCGAATCCTGGCCGCGCTTGGTGGGTTAAGGGATCTCACTGGTCAACTCATTGTGCAGACCTGCACGTGCATTATCCCCCTTCGTGTGTAAAGGGTGGGGTAAAAACGGTTATACACGTTAACAATTGTGGGAAGCAGAAGTGTCCTTTTACTGCTGACCTTAACAATTCCCTTGTGTGTGAATGAAGTGACGTGTGTGTTGTGTTGAAGGGTCTGGACGTGGAGCCCCCAGCCCAGCACCACAGCCACTGTCATGTCAAGAGCACCCTTCCTGTCTCTGGACTGGGCAAGCAAGTCAGACCGATGGGTGAGTAGCTTAATTCTTCTTCAGCGTTCGACGGTTGTCTCACTCATAGTCTTAGGCCTGCTGATGTAATGAACTGTCATGTCACGAGCACCCTTCCTGTCTCTGGACTGGGCAAGCAAGTCAGACCGATGGGTGAGTAGCTTAATTCTTCTTCAGCGTTCGACGGTTGTCTCACTCATAGTCTTAGGCCTGCTGATGTAATGAACTGTCATGTCACGAGCACCCTTCCTGTCTCTGGACTGGGCAAGCAAGTCAGACCGATGGGTGAGTAGCTTAATTCTTCTTCAGCGTTCGACGGTTGTCTCACTCATAGTCTTAGGCCTGCTGATGTAATGAACTGTCATGTCACGAGCACCCTTCCTGTCTCTGGACTGGGCAAGCAAGTCAGACCGATGGGTGAGTAGCTTAATTCTTCTTCAGCGTTCGACGGTTGTCTCACTCATAGTCTTAGGCCTGCTGATGTAATGAACTGTCATGTCACGAGCACCCTTCCTGTCTCTGGACTGGGCAAGCAAGTCAGACCGATGGGTGAGTAGCTTAATTCTTCTTCAGCGTTCGACGGTTGTCTCACTCATAGTCTTAGGCCTGCTGATGTAATGAACTGTCATGTCACGAGCACCCTTCCTGTCTCTGGACTGGGCAAGCAAGTCAGACCGATGGGTGAGTAGCTTAATTCTTCTTCAGCGTTCGACGGTTGTCTCACTCATAGTCTTAGGCCTGCTGATGTAATGAACTGTCATGTCACGAGCACCCTTCCTGTCTCTGGACTGGGCAAGCAAGTCAGACCGATGGGTGAGTAGCTTAATTCTTCTTCAGCGTTCGACGGTTGTCTCACTCATAGTCTTAGGCCTGCTGATGTAATGAACTGTCATGTCACGAGCACCCTTCCTGTCTCTGGACTGGGCAAGCAAGTCAGACCGATGAGTGAGTTGCTTAATTCTTCTTCAGCGTTCGACGGTTGTCTCACTGTTAGTCTTAGGCCTACTGATGTAATGAACTGTCATGTCACGAGCACCCTTCCTGTCTCTGGACTGGGCAAGCAAGTCAGACCGATGGGTGAGTTGCTTAATTCTTCTTCAGCGTTCGACGGTTGTCTCACTGTTAGTCTTAGGCCTACTGATGTCTCTGGACTGAGCAAGCAAGTCAGACAGATGGGTAGGTATATATAATAGCTTCTTCTTCAACGTTCCACGGTTGGGTCACTCATAGTCTTTAAGGCCTGCTGATGTTATGAACTGTCATGTCACGAGCCCCCTTCCTGTCTCTGGACTGGGCCAGCGAGTCGGCCAGATGGGTGGGTACCGATATCTCCTACTTCAGAGTGTGACAATTGTGTCACTAATATTATTACTCTAATATACTATCAATCAATCAATCAATGACGCTTATATCGCGCATATTCCGTGGGTACAGTTCTAGGCGCTCTGCAGTGATGCCGTGTGAGATGAAATTTTATACGGCCAGTAATTGCAGCCATTTCGGCGCATATTTACCTTTCACGGCCTATTATTCCAAGTCACACGGGTATAGGTAGACAATTATTAACTGTGCCTAAGCAATTTTGCCAGGAAAGACCCTTTTGTCAATCGTGGGATCTTTAACGTGCACACCCAATGTAGTGTACACGGGGGGGGAGTTCGGACACCGAAGAGAGTCTGCACACAAAGTTGACTCTGAAATAAATTTCCGCCGAACCTGGGATCGAACTCACGCTGACAGCGGCCAACTGAATACAAATCCAGCGCGCTACCAACTGAGCTATATCCCCGCCCTATATACTAGTTATAGTCTTAGGCCGGCTGATCTAAGACTAAGAACTGTCATGTCACGAGCACCCTTCCTGTCTCTGGACTGGGCAAGCAAGTCATACAGATGGGTGGGTAGCTTAATTCTTCTTCAGTGTTCGATGGTTGTGTCACTGATAGTCTTAGGCTTGCTGATGTTATGAACTGGCCTGTTTGGCGCAGGTCTTCAACAGTTCCCCACAGTTTTGCATCAGGATTTGGTGGATAGCATAACACTGACTATTTGAAAAGATATACCGTACTTTCCGGGTGACAAGGCGCTTCGTTATACAAGACGCACCCCCTTCTTTTTAAAAAAAATTGTAATCCAGTCACCCATTGGACGCAGGGGGCCGATAGGGCGCACCAAAATGACCCAGTTTTTGCCATGAGAGGTGGTTCCCCTGTCATATCTGAGAGAGGAAACACTTCCTGCACCGGGGTCAGAGACCGGTCAGTGACCGAGTTTAACAGAGTGGAAATCTGTGTGTGCGGCCAGATCAAAGGCAGGGCGGTACCTAGTAGCTGAAACATGCATTATCACAAGTTGTTTGACTGGTACTCAAGCAGTCTCTTTGATTTTTTTCGTATTTCATACACGGATTAGGCGCTTCGTTATACAAGACGCAGGGGTCGAACTCGAGGAAAAAAATCGCGCCTTATGACCCGGAAAGTACGGTATGCTTGCATAGTTCTGAATAAACCCTGTGGAAGTGACATCTCATACTCAAAGTAGAGCAACCCTTAGACATCTACTCATTTTGACTGTGAACCTCACACGTGGCTTAATTGGGTTTAATTGCCAATTAAAACTTAAGATACTTTGCAGAAATTGCATTTCATGTCTCGTCTCCTATGACTGAGACCGAGTTTATCAGTGTATACATACCACTGAGATTGTGTATTTGAAGAACATTGTATGAAGACGTGATTACAAAATGCTTTTAACCAGAAATAAACATTTGCAACCCTTACATCAATGGTATTTGTGAAGTGTAAAAATAAGCATGCAACTCTGTCCGTGTTACTAATTTCTCTCTGTGGAATCCTGACATTCATGGTAATCAGTGGATCAGAGTTTTTTGCTCCATTTGAAAGAGATGTGGAGCTTACAGAAACTTAAGCAAGGAATAGCTACATGAGATAAGAGCCTGATTTCATGTCATTATTTGCATATTGTGTGTGTATGTGTGTGTGTGTGTGTGTGTGTGTGTATGTGTGTGTGTGTGTGTGTGTGTGTGTGTGTGTGTGTGTGTGTGTGTGTGTGTGTGTGTGTGTGCATGCGTGCGTGGGTGAGTGCATTATACATTTGTGCATGCGTGCAGTGTGTGACTATGTTGCTTCTTTTTATTTGTGGCTTGCATACTATTACAACCTTATCGGCAATGTGTCTGTCATTGTCTATGATTGTAGATCATTACATTCTTGTTTCATCGGTTCTTTGTCTTTTTAATTTTTCATAGCTCCTCATTGGGAACCAGAGCGGTCAGATTCGACTGTTTGACACACGTGAAATCAAGACCTTCAGAGAGGCATCAGTGGAATCTTCTCAAATGAAGTGAGTTTTGGTGTTTAAATTTTAGGCATGAGGGATATGGAAAATGCCCCGTCAGTATAGCGTACTGGCTAATTTGAAACCAGTTTGTTGCTATTGGCGAGGGTTCAAAGCCATGCCATGCATGTTTGGTGAGGGATTTATTTCCTAGAGTCAAATATGGGCATACTGTCTGCAGTACTGTCCTAACACCTGCATGTGCATGCATGCGCGCGATAAAGATCATCAAATATAAGCACAATGAACATCGGAAGTGCACAGCAAAAGTCTCATGGATTGAAAAACACAAACACATGTATAAGCATGCAGGGGTAATGTTTTAACTGTGCACTCCGTTTTTTTGACTCACATGCGAAGCAAAAGTGAGTCTATGTACTCACCCGAGTCGTCCGTCCGTCCGTCCGTCCGTCCGTCCGTCCGGACGTCCGTCCGGACGTCCGTCCGTCCGGAAAACTTTAACGTTGGATATTTCTTGGACACTATTCAGTCTATCAGTACCAAATTTGGCAAGATGGTGTATGATGACAAGGCCCCAAAAAACATACATAGCATCTTGACCTTGCTTCAAGGTCAAGGTCGCAGGGGCCATAAATGTTGCCTAAAAAACAGCTATTTTTCACATTTTTCCCATTTTCTCTGAAGTTTTTGAGATTCAATACCTCACCTATATATGATATATAGGGCAAAGTAAGCCCCATCTTTTGATACCAGTTTGGTTTACCTTGCTTCAAGGTCAAGGTCACAGGAGCTCTTCAAAGTTGGATTGTATGCATATTTTGAAGTGACCTTGACCCTGAACTATGGAAGATAACTGTTTCAAACTTAAAAATTATGTGGGGCACATGTTATGCTTTCATCATGAGACACATT
The DNA here is from genome assembly GCF_037325665.1 of Littorina saxatilis. Taxonomy (NCBI): domain Eukaryota; kingdom Metazoa; phylum Mollusca; class Gastropoda; order Littorinimorpha; family Littorinidae; genus Littorina; species Littorina saxatilis. Next base: position 18,646,589 of record NC_090256.1, read on the forward strand.
TGGTCACATATGATCAAGGTCAAGGTCACTTTGACCCTTATGAAATGTGACCAAAATAAGGTAGTGAACCACTAAAAGTGACCATATCTCATGGTAGAAAGAGCCAATAAGCACCATTGTACTTCCTATGTCTTGAATTAACAGCTTTGTGTTGCATGACCTTGGATGACCTTGACCTTGGGTCAAGGTCACATGTATTTTGGTAGGAAAAATGTGTAAAGCATGTGAGTCGTATGGGCTTTGCCCTTCTTGTCTTCTTTGATAGATGATGAGTAGGTATAAATATTCAAGTATAGTGATCCAGATGCAGGAAAGCTGTTAATTACGAGGTACATTAAGTTCCAAGACTGCGAAAACCATATCAACTTAAATAAACAGCAGTCGGAACTAATTGGATAAAAGACAATATTTGTTTAGATTTACTTTTTTTCTGTTAACCTGATTTTGTAGCTTAGAGATTCAGTGAGAGAGACCACCCATGATGGTGGCTCACATTTCAATATTTTAAAAAGTTTGTGTAAATCTGGCACAACACTGTACAAGCCATGTAGTATTCTGTATTTATTAAGCAAGAATCAACGTGAACAGATTTCAACACAGTAGATTAGGAACATTAAACTTGAATTCTACCCATCATGTATTTTGATTACCATGGAAAAAGTTTGCAACAATGCGCTTGAATTTTACCCATGATGTATCTGCAGAGTTACCTGATTTTGTGACTTCAAGATTCAGTTCATTATGTGAACATATTGTATTATTGTGCATGAATCGATATGAACAGATTTTTTTGCTGTCAACAAAGATGATTTGGAACATTAAACTTGAATTTTACCCATGATGTATTTGCAGAGTCACCTACCTCTCCACTTGCCCCTCCACCATGACCTTTGCGTCGTGCCTGACACCGATATCACCAGACCCGGGGGTCGACGCCGGAAAGCTTGCCATCTGGGACCTCAAAACCATGAAAATGGAGGTCAGGGTTATGGACAATTTTTGGAAGTTATAGGCTGTCCTTTTGCTTCATCTTTACCCCGCCATGAAAAAGTTTGACTGTTCTGTCGCATGATGGCATAGTTTGGGGTGATTTGAAAAGTGTTTTGGCGTTTCACTGACTGGCAACGCCAAACAACAACCCTGGAATAACACCCCAACCACCCCTGGAAAAACGTACTGAACCACATTCCACAATGCTTGCCTGCGCCTGAAGGTTATAATGCTTGCCTGCGCCTGAAGGTTATATATAATATGGCTATGTTGAAAAAAAAAAGCAGAACACAAAAATATGGAGGTTTAAACCACGCAGAGCTTACAAGTGGGTGTTTACATTTAGTCAAGTTTTGACTAAATGTTTGAACATAGACGGGGAATCGAGACGAGGGTTGTGTGTGTGTGTGTGTGTGTGTGTGTGCCGCGTGCGTGTGCGTGCGTGTGTGTGTGTGTGAGGTGTGGTGTGGTGTGGTGTGTGTGTGTGTGTGTGTGTGTGTGTGTGTGTGTAGAGCGATCCAGACAAAACTACTGGACTGATCTTCATGAAACTTGACATGAGAGTTCCTGGGTATGATACCCCCACACTTTTTTCTCATTGTTTCGATAAATGTCTTTGATGACGTCATATCTGGCTTTTTGTGATTGTTGAGGCGGCACTGTCACACCCTCACTTTTTAACCAAATTGATTAAAATTTTGGTCAAGCAATGTTTGACTCAGTCCGGACTTTGGTATTGCATTTTAGCTCAGAAGTTTAAACATTATTGAATTAGTTTGCTCATTAAAGTTGTCATTAAAAACGATTTTTCACTTACAGATCAAAAAATCTTTGCATTGTATTCCTCGTTTTCTCCTGAATTAAAAAATCTATAAACATGTTATGTTTTCTTGAAAAACGCGCTCAGAATTAAAGAAAATAGGTCGAGTATAATGTTCGCATTCTTCGTGGAGACAAGCGTGACAGGCCCGTCTTGGTCTTCGGGGAAGTTTAGCCGAGACTATCTGAATGGTAGTCTGGGCGATGACTGGTTTTTGGTGTTGATCTTTTAGTTTGATGCCTACAGATTGACTAAATGTTTTTATATTGCTTCACGCGACTTGTTTCTTCTTCCTTTTGGTTGTTTTATGATGTTCATTTTCATCATACTTTGCATGCTGTAGACCACTGACCTAGCTACTACCTGCTACATCGATAATGATGATTGGATGTCACTAAATTCACTTAAAACATTCTGTGGGGTACAATTAAGCTTATACAAGTTATTTGTGAAAGAATCCATTTAACATCGATCATTGTTGGTCAGAAGTGATGGTAAAATAGTGAGAAAAACATAGCGAAAAATAAACATGAGTCCTTCATATTGGTGTTTGTTTTGTGCAGCGATACCTTCCCATTGACCCTGGAACAGCGTCGATGAGTTGCTGTGTACATAACAGTAATGGCAAACTCCTGCTGGCTGGAAGCCATGAGGGCATCATCAGACTCTATGGTACGTTACTAATTTACTTTTCCTCCCTTTTTCCATGCAAAATTGAACCTTTTTGTATAAGTACAAAATTAGTAATCAATCAATCAATCAATATGAAGCTTATATAGCGCGTATTCCGTGGGTACAGTTCTAAGCGCTTGTCGAAGAGTTGTCAACACAGGACTAACAAAGAAACTAACATCTACAGATGGACACGAACCAGCAAACCCTGATAAACATACAACAAACAACTGTTTAACAACAATGTACACATCAATAGCTAGGTCCAAACAAAATAATATTAAACACAAAGAAAACACCTCTCACAGAGCACAGCACAAGATTAATGTACACACTATCTACATAATTAATTTGATCATCAGATCACGAATTAGCATTATTTGTACTACAAGTGGAAAGAAAGCTATTGTGCTCATGAGTGATTACAAGTCATTAATGAGTTATTGGTTTGCAAATTTGTTCATGTGATGTCATTATTTTTTTCCGTTATGCTGTTTGTGAAATGATGTCACTGTTCATGGCTTGTTGCAGGATAAAAATGAACGAAACACAGCAAAACTGACCTCACATCTCAATATTTCAGATCTAAATCAGCGACAGTGTGTGAAGACGTGGAAATCTGGTGACACTCCAGTACAGACAATACAGTTTGCTCATCAGGAAACGTCTTTCTTTGTCATGGGACCAGACAGAACGGTAACATTCTGGAGATACATGTTCAGTTTTGTTGACAGGCTAGAGTGAACCTGCCTGCTGGACAATGTTCTTTAAACCAATACTAGGCAGAGCGCTATTTTAAGATTGAGAAATAAAGTGAAGTAAGCGCTCTAAATGCATACGACATATGGTGCAAATAGAGTGAGTCAGTTATGTGTAAATAATCTCTTGGCACCCTGAGAAATTAACAAGTGACTTTCATCCTTTCATGCATGAGCAAGTGGCTTGTTTATCAATGCATGTTATTTTCTCAGGTGCCAGGGGATCGGTTCCGCATAACTCTCACTTACTCTATTGCATATGTCCTAAGCATTCTTCTTCTTCTTCGTTCATGGGCTTAGACTCCCACGTTCACTCATGATTTTAGCACGAGTGGATTTTGACGTGTATAACCGTTTTTACCCCGCCATTCAGGCAGCATACGCCGATTTCGGGGGAGTCCTAAGCATTTAGAATGCTTACATCCCTTTATTTCTCAGATCACACTGAGTTCTTTGCTATTTTCTTACTCACTTATTTTCTTATGATGTTTTTATTTTTTATTATGCATTCTTATTCTTTTGATTGGAAATGAGTATTGTTACAACATAATTTCCATATGGATTAATAAATTTGAGTTGAGTTGAGTTATTTCTTTTCAGCTGCAAGAATGGAGCATGGCGCAGACAAACAGACCCATTCAACAGATCAGGATTAGTGACAACGCGACACACGATCTTCCGGGCGGTCAACTCTTCAGCCTGAATAAGGACAAGTCTTACATGTTGTGTGGCATGCAGCAGAGGGGTGTCATTAGTAAGGTAAGATCCTTATCTCTCCCTTACGTCTGCAGTCGAAACCCTGTTTTAATTAAAATCTTAACAAATCTTAGATAATCAGGTCTTAAATTGGACGGGGTCTTACATTGCGAAGTACATTCACAGACATTAGGCCAAAAAAAAAATAGGTCTGTTTACGGTAACATAGGCTAAAAAACCATATTTTTACGTTATTTATTTTTTTTCCCAAATGCCAAAAAAAAGTCTAGGGACGCGCGAAAAAAATAGGGTCGGTCGGGTGTCCGTAAACAGACTATTTTTTTTTTTGTGCCTTATGACCAACAAAATGCCAACCTCAGGTCTTAAAACAGGGGGGAGGGGGTACTCTTTACCAGGGGAAGGGGGGGGGGGGGGGGGGGGAGTAAGTGTTCATTTGTGAGTGTCTTGGAAGTTTTTATGATGGCTCAGTAAGCTTGGTGTCGGATATCATAAACTAAATGCCATAATGGTTGCGTTACATGTGTGATAGGATTGTGATTAAGATTATTAGTTCTTCTTCTCACACACACACGGGTGTTAATTGTTTGTTTGATTTCCTACAGTAAGCTTTTAATAAAGACATGAACATATGTTACATTACACTTGCTGCATTTTTGTAACGGTTAGTTTTTAATTTTGTGCATGCATGGGGACTGGGTGGCCGAGTGGTAACGCACTTGCGCTCGGAAGCGAGAGGTTGCGTGTTCGACCCTGGGTCAGGCCGCAATTTTCTCCCCCCTTTCCTAACCTAGGTGGTGGGTTCAAGTGCTAGTCTTTCGGATGAGACGAAAAACCGAGGTCCCTTCGTGTACACTACATTGGGGTGTGCACGTTAAAGATCCCACGATTGACAAAAGGGTCTTTCCTGGCAAAATTGTATAGGCATAGATAAAAATGTCCACCAAATACCCGTTTGACTTGGAATAAAGGCCGTGAAAGGTGAATGCTCACCTAATAGGCTACTGAGCTTTACTGGCCGATGTGAATGCGTTATATATTGTGTGTAAAAAATGTCTGTTTGTCTGTAAAAAAAATTCCATTTCAAACGGCAGAAATTAATATGTAAGCGCCTAGGGCTATATCTAGATTAGGCGCATAAAAATGATCACAATAATAATGATAATAATGCTGATAAGTAAGTCATGTTGGCATGAAACTGCATACACTCTTTCCATTTTGTGCATGCTGATAAGTAAGTCATGTTGGCATGAAACTGCATACACTCTTTCCATTTTGTGAGTGCAGGTTGATGAAGGTCACACCAAGGGCAGCATGCAGAAAATCCTTGAGCTCAGTCCCCATGGCGACGTCGTGACAACAGTGGACTGGTCCCCCAACATTGACACTCCTGTCTGTGTGACTGGGGCAAGAGATGGTCATCTCAAGGTGGCCACCCTGCTGTCTCAATGATACCCCAGTTGGGCTGTGATGGGCTTTTAAAAAAGGACACTTTCTGAACTCCTGTGATGTGGGGCTCCTCTGATGAGAGGACACCTTCCAATAAAGGACACCAAGCTTCTGGCAACCCTTTGTTTATATTGTCATTGTGATGATGTTACTAGCCCATCAATGGGAAATTCAGGTCACTTCCTCCCTGTAGAAAACTAGCAGCAGTAAGAGTCGTGCTAGTCAGATGTGTATGTGTTTATGTGTAATCATGAGCCACCTGCACTTCCGGTAGAACGACCGAGGTCTTTCATGTGCCACGACAGTGACACTGGGATGGAACATAGTTACCGTCTCTGAGTCGGCACATAATGTTGACTGGTGTCCGTACTGGCCTGGAAACGAACTTTTAACCCCAAGCCATCACAAGTCCGATGCTCTACCTATTGAGCTACCAGATTACTCAACGGGACCAAAGGACACCTGTAATATAAGGGATAACATTTCGAAAGTGTCCACTCCTCACAGGTACCACTGCAGTTTGGAGGGAAGAGGGATGACATATGTGTGATTATGAGTGAAAGACATTAAGTGCAATAGAAGGACGTTGAGTGAGTTGAACCAATAGCGAACGAGAAGATCGAAGAGGAAGTTGAACAGTGACTTGGTATGTTGCAGTGCTAGAGGTTTTCTGATTTGTCACAAGTTAGATGAATGTTTAAAATAATCAAAAACTGATCATGCTTTTATTTTATGTCGTACAGTCCAAGAAAGTCGGTCAGGTAGCAATGGGTATCCTTTGGGTTTGGTTAATGTTTTATTACTTCCCTTGACAGCTTGTCAAGAAGCATGGAACCCTGAAGAAAGTTTCGCTTGGCTCTCTCTTTAACCTCTCCTGGAATGGACACACACACATGCTCAAAGAAAACATGCACACACACACTCACACACATGTGACGCATGTGACTGCATGCATGAAGGAAAAAAGAGAATAAGAACAAACCTGGGATGTGGCATTCTGGAAGCTGATTTTGATTTTTGTTTTCCTCTACATTTTCTGCAGCTTTTTTTTAAGATGCCATGTAATAATGAAGAGGGGAGGGTATGGTAATGTTGCAAAATGTACAATGTCCTTTGAAGACTGCACGCTAACTTTTTATAAAGTTTTATACATTTCTGAAAAAGTGTAAAACCTATATATATATAGAACAACATGCTTTTAATTTGCAATAGTAAATATATGTATTGCTTTTAGAATATTTGGAGGGACAGTATCTTTCTCATTCACCACAAAATCAAATGTCCATATACTGCTTTGGTTTTCTCTTGAAAAATGTTTTTAACCTGAAAGAATATAATGCTTTTAATTTGTAATAGTAAATTATTAATACAATCATATTGATTGCTTTGAGAAGATTTGGGATGATCCGTATCTTTAGTCATTGATAACAAAGGTTGAATGTTCAGACACAACTGACAGCATTTTCCTTCTTCGTCCTTGCATGTGGGTGTTTCAATGTAGCTTAATAATGAATGTTGCTTTTTGTTTGTTTGTTTGCTTAACGCCCAGCCGACCACGAAGGGCCATATCAGGGCGGTGCTGCTTTGACATTTAACGTGCGCCACACACAAGACAGAAGTCGCAGCACAGGCTTCATGTCTCACCCAGTCACATTATTCTGACACCGGACCAACCAGTCCTAGCACTAACCCCATAATGCCAGACGTCAGGCGGAGCAGCCACTAGATTGCCAATTTTAAAGTCTTAGGTATGACCCAGCCGGGGTTCGAACCCACGACCTCCCGATCACGGGGCGGACGCCTTACCACTTGGCCACCGTGCCGGTTCAATGAATGTTGCTTGTATTTAGACAGAAACACTGACTGTGAAGAAAGAAAATGTGCAGACTCGACTGTTAGTGTTATGGTATTGCAAAAAAGTATTTAAGGTTTTGTGTTCCAATACCCATTAAATGCGTTCTGTTCAAGCATGATCTGTGTTCATTCCACTTTTCATTGATTCCAGTTGGGAAATTCAATGTCAGAAGCTATATTGTGCAATAGTTGGTACTTTTGTAGCAGTGTTTGTTGTGGTGTGTGTGTGTATTTGACTCAACATCTTGCTAAGGCAGGAATGCTCTGAGGGAAACCACTATTTTTGAATCACATGTATTATTTCTGAGAAAAAAAGTTTTATTATTTGTGGGGTTTGGTTTTTTCTAGAGACTTTCCATAAATAATAAATGATTTTTTTTAGGCAATTAGCTTTTTTAATTCTATGGTTTTTTAAAGACAATACATTGCCAGTGAAGAAAACTACTCTTGTCTCGTCTAAGAACACACAGATTTTAATTTATAAATGCAATGTGGTTATGTCAAAATAATTTGTACGGTTTTCACAAATCATGTTATAGTATGCATGTCAGCTATGAGGGCCACAAGAACCATTGGTCTCCAAAGGCTGGCTATGCTGGACAGGTTTGTTACTTCATATACTCGGACTGGGTGGCCGAGTGGTAACGCACTTGCGCTCGGAAGCGAGAGGTTGCGAGTTCGACCCTGGGTCAGGGCGTTAGCAATTTTCTCCCCCCTTTCCTGACCTAGGTGGTGGGTTCAAGTGCTAGTCTTTCGGATGAGACGAAAAACCGAGGTCCCTTCGTGTACACTACATTGGGGTGTGCACGTTAAAGATCCCACGATTGACAAAAGGGTCTTTCCTGGCAAAATTGTATAGGCATAGATAAAAATGTCCACCAAAATACCCGTGTGACTTGGAATAATAGGCCGTGAAAAGTAGGATATGCGCCGAAATGGCTGCGATCTGCTGGCCGATGTGAATGCGTGATGTATTGTGTAAAAAAATTCCATCTCACACGGCATAAATAAATCCCTGCGCCTTGAATATGTGCGCGATATAAATTGCATAAAAAAAATAAAAAAAATAAAAATAAATCAATCCCTGCGCTTAGAACTGTACCCACGGAATACGCGCGATATAAGCCTCATATTGATTGATTGATTGATACTCATTCCTTCAACTAGTTGAGTGCATGTACAAGACAATCACATCGATCAACCCTATGGTCTTTACAGTCTGTCGACAGACATATAAATATGAGACAAATTGAAAAAACTATGGTGCATGTTTTGTGCTTTAGAATGTGAATACCAGTAAAAGTAAACAAGAAGCTCATATATGCATTAGTGTTGTCTTGAGTGAGTGTACAATTGAAGGACAGAACGAGAGAGAGAGAAAGCGTGCTTTTTCTACACTTCATAAAACGTGGATTCAAGGGACACAAACGTTTATTTCTGGTTAAAAGCATTTGATGAACAGCATTCTCATCCAGATCCAGAATTTTTCATCAAACACACAATCTCAATGGTATTCGCACTCTGCACACAAACATCCCTTGAGAAGCTTGGTCGCAGTCACGAAAGATGAAAGAAAACGAATACAATTCAGTATAGAGCTCCATTCACCTCGTTTACAGGATTTTCTTTCTTCACAACACTGTAAGTACATCTGTTTATGATTTTAAAGAAAGAAAGAAAGAAAAAAGATATGCCTGCTGAATGTGTAAGTATTACAATGTACTGAGCACTGTGATACATGATCTAAATATTTTGCTGTGAACACACACGCATATATTTATGATACAAAGAGGACTGCATTCAACACAGCGTAATGCCAGTGTTTTCCGACTTGTACCACAAAAATTATTATGGAGCAAGGACATTTGTACTACCTGAACTGATGTCCCTGTTTCAAAGGTATTTCGCTTCTCTGAGCATGCTTCATCCAAAAAGTTGCTCATAGGCACAAGAACAAGAATCATTTCCCACCAGCGCTCCTGCCTTCATAACAAAAATGATATGAGCATGAATATCAACACAACAACAAATCTTTACTTCATGCAGAATTCACTAAAAGTTCACATATTATCGAACAAATTCATGTTAAAAATAGATTGAATTAAAAGTAACAACATAAAAATAATGGTTGCATGCTAAACAAATTTGATCAATACTTTCCGACGTAACTATTAAGTTTCTTAATGAAAATGACAAGTTATCGTAGCTGTAACAATCATCAAAACAAACTAAATAGGAAAAGATATATATATATATATATATGGGTGCCGATAACGAACCACAACATAATATATCGTGATACATTGTACACTGTTTTTGAAAGACATGTTTTCCTGGTGTTTTCCTCTCAAAGCACATATTTCAGTGTGTGTAATGGAGACTAATAAAACGTTTTTGGTCCAGAAATACCTCTGGCTCATCTAAATTTTGCCATAATTCACAGCTGAGCAAAATAAGTTACTGAGGTTCACCCAAACCTGAAAATATTTGAACATTCTCCACTGCTACATTTCAGGTGTTTTTTTTCTTTTTGGGTCATTATTTGTTTAAATGTTATAAACCTTTGGGAGGGAGGGGGAGAAGGGTGGTCAGTAAACAGTTAAATATGGATGAGAATAGCAATCTACAAAAATACAACCATTGTGAGACACAGAACAGGCTTAGGAGTGACATCTACAGATCTGGTAGTTATACAGAAGGTTGCGAGAAATAATAACGTTCAGAACAGTGAAGCAATGAAGTGACGTAAAAGAAGCATTCACCTGTTATTCCTAAATCAAACGCATCTTCTCTACATAAATTACAAAAGTGTACATGTCTAGTATGCCAGAAAAAAAGGAAAAGTAAATCAAAATAAAGGCACACAAAAATGAGTCTGTTATAAATCGTACCTTGTACAGCAGGGATGAAAAGAAAGAAAAAAAATGCTGTCTTAATTTTTGCATGAAATATTACAGAACACAGTAAATCACAAAATGTCTTGAAAAGAGCTCCTTTGTTTTTAATTTAATGCCAACTCTGCATAAAAAGTGGCTCGTCGGCTGTTGATTTCAGTAGGTGTTGAGATAGACAAACTGTGGAGATAACTCTGTCGGGCTTGTATGGGTTTTTAAAGAGTGAATACTCTTGCTTTCAGTGCAGCTAGCTTTCCTTTCTTTCTTTCTTTCTTTATTTGGTGTTTAACGTCGTTTTCAACCACGAAGGTTATATCGCGACGGGGAAAGGGGGGAGAGGGGATAGAGCCACTTGCCAATTGTTTCTTGTTCACAAAAGCACTAATCAAAAAATTGCTCCAGGGGCTTGCAACGTAGTACAATGTATTACCTTTCTGGGAGAATGCAAGTTTCCAGTACACAGGACTTGACATTTCTTACATACTGCTTGACTAAAAATTTTACAAAAATGGACTATATTCTATACAAGAAACACTTAACAAGGGTAAAAGGAGAAACAGAATCCGTTAGTCGCCTCTTACGACATGCTGGGGAGCATCGGGTAAATTCTTCCCCCTAACCCGCCGGGGGGGGGGGGGGGGGGGGGGGTAGCTAGCTTTCCCCACGTGCTTCTTGTCCATGTGTTTCAGACACACCCCTCGCAAGTGACCGAGCTACAATGTCTGAAATACAGTGTGACTCAATAAAAGCAAGTGTATAGTCATGACTTTCTCTCCACCCATACAAACACAACAGAGTTATTTCCGACCGACGTCTATTGAAGTATGCTCCACATAAAAGCCTAAATAAAGATCTGTAGTGCCAGACATGATGGGTTACACAAAAAGAATTTAGGTACCTTTAAGGCACAATATTAGGTGAAGTCTATAGTCTGGCAGCGGAACAAAATTCAGATGTGGATGGAGCAGTTGGAGTGCAGGGACGGGGCGGTGTGAGAGCACAACGGGACAAGGAACAGGTGTAAAGACGGAAAAAAACAAATTATATATATATATAGGTGAAGGGTCACGACAGGGCAGCCAGGGATCAGACTGGAAAGTACATTGTATTAATTACCATAACTAAACATTAGAGTTAATTAGGCAAAATGTACAAACTGAAATGTTATGGTTTAGCATGATGATGATTGCATATAATATGACAATGAAAGCCACATTTAATCTTAATTACTGTTCACATTTCAGTTACACTTCTGTATTATTTGTTGTTGTTGCCGCTGTGCTACTCACAATAACAAAATGAATGTCAACAGAATAACAGCATCAGACTTAGCTGAACCTTAGTGTGTGTGCACTTCCACATTGAAACTTTAAAGCCACTATTTTTGCACTTTATTATTTATACAGTTTATAGTGCAAAAAAATGATGATCCCTACTAAAATGTATAAATCTGAACCAATCTGCACACAAAAAGTTTGATTGAAAAGAAACATAGGAGCATTTACAAAAGATCTCTTAACTGTAAGCAGAATTTACAGCATTCCTGAATACTACATTGAAACCACTTGTAAATGTGTAGCAGAACGATTCAGGTCTGTTATATCCTCCTAAGGTTTCAAATGTTCTTTTAGCACAACACTCACTCCTGTCAACCAGGTTGGCAGTTAATACTGCTTGTGATTAGTTTAAACATCCATTTTTATCTGAAAACCCAATTTTACAACCATAATTTTTTTATTAACTTTTACAGCGTTTATTCTTAGCATTAAGGAATGGTTCCCACAGTAGCCGGCTGACAGTCACAGTTCAATGAAGACGTTGATTTTTGGCCAACGATAATTATATGTATAGGTTACAACACGAGTGGTTTTTTATATGGCTTGCATTTCAGTCAAGACCCAGCGGATGAATATCATCGGGAGACACGAGCCTTTGGCGAGTGGCTCTCGATTGATATTCCCGCTGGGTCTTGACTGAAATACAAGCCATATAAAAAACCACGAGTGTTGTAATCTGTATATCCCATTCTACCATCAAACACAAAGTGTAGACTACTAGCGGCACTGTTGCGATCTGTGGAGTGTGAAACAGTGTTTTCAGCGAGACTTGGCCTTTTTGCAACCTTAAACTAAGTGACCGTCGCTGAAAAAATAAAACGAATGAGTGCATCTATAAGTACGCGGTAACACTACTTTCAGACCGTTTAAAAGCTTTAAGTAAAGGTTCATAAGTTGCAAGAAAGTAATGAAGTCGTATAGAAATCCATTTAGTTGAAGCGCACAATTCTTTTGCGTTTCAGGTCGGCGGAACGGGGAAACCGGTTTGGCCCCCATTTGGCTTACTCGACTCGATTCAGAATCGATTCCACGTTGTTTTTTTCGAACGCATTATTATACAATTAGTCTTATTGACAGAGAAGCAAATTTTAGGGAACACATATGTAGATTTAACCATTTGCTCCCTATTTGAAATGTATCTACATGTTTTGCGAGTGTGTTTGCATGAACCTAAACTGGTATGGGTGCGAGGAAAACAGGACCCAAGTCTGTCACCGCCGCTTGATTGCATTTTGAAAGAATATGACTGGATTACGGAAAAATACACACATGTTAAGTTCTTAGATACCTTCATCGCCAATGTGGACTTACTGCAGGGCCAGGCAAAAGAGTAGACTTGCTCGCAAAACACGTGAAACAGCTGATGATAGCGAAGCCCAACCGTGCCAGGTAAGGACGGTCTGACAGATTCTCAAAAGTCGTCTGCTAACGAAGCAAGGGGAGGGTACTCGTGTTTTTGTTTTGGTTCGCTAGCATCTGGTTATCTTGTAAGTTGAATGTTCGTTTTTTCCCACCTGCATTGCTTTCATAATGAAAGAAACGTTTGCTTATTGCATCTCATACATCAGATCAGTTCTGAGATTCATTTTTGCGTGCAACTGATATGGTTTTCTGAGCCGTGCAATACGATTTTGGAACTTCATACAAATGTGTCACATTGTTCGGCGCGAGGTCAAAGGTCGGGAGCAAAGTAGTTCTTCGCCCAAATCGGAATCTGCACTATCATATATTTTTTTGAGTCCATGATGTATTTATTGAGCTATAAAAATACAACATATATACCCATACTGAAGTAACAGAGACAAAGAAGGGAGGTCATGGGATATATATATATATATATATATATACATGTATATATATGTGAGGCATCTACATCAGAACAGTTGCATGTGACCTATAGTTTTAGAGTGAACAGAGTCTAAAAAACAGTAAAGTTAACCAAACATGATGTTTTGTTTAACATTGACAAACCCTGTATGCTGTATGGAATGTTTCAAACTGTTTCCCGCAGCCCTGTCTGTCGATCTGTACTGTCAGTAAACAAACACAAAATGTACTCGCACGAGCGCACACACCTAAGTTCTAGATACATGTTGAAATAAACAGAAAACCAATAATATCATCTGTTCCTTACTTCTACCATTTGCACAGGTTAAAGCGAATCAATACATTTAAAAATGTGCAACTAGTTCATGTGCAATCCAGTTGGATTCTCCTGAACATTCAATACTCCATTGCATCTTCTTTAAACTGGGAGAGAAATTTACGTTGCAAAATCTATTCTGAGTCAAGTACTAAAAGCTGTATTAATGCCCCAACTTAACTGACAAATGTGAAATGCATGCATCTGTGTCCACAAACAAAAAAATACAAATATTTGGCAAAAAGTAAAACACAAGCGATATTCAAGGAATAAAGAAGGAACAAAGTAAAGAAACAGAACTATCACTATAACTTGTCACTGTTAGAAACCAATATGACATCACACGAACACATACACAAACATACCCCTAACAAAACCAAGTAAAACATCAGCTAATATGACTTCATGTTCTTGAAAAACACAAAACCAATATCAAGACATCCATCTGCATTGCACTTAAATTTTGAAACAACGGGCGCGCCTGTCAAGACAACAGTGATTAAAATAAAGTTTCCCCCCTTTGTCATTGAAGCTATGTGCTGTAGCAAAAATAGTACCACACTTTCGGGACTATAGGGCGCAACTTTTTCCTCACAACTTTTAACCCTGCGCCATACTGAGTGATATCGCCTTGTGTATATCTCATTTTGCTAAAAAAGAGTCGCACATTGCGGAGAAAATGTATTTCCAATCTGCATACTTCCTTTGACTTGCGGCCAATACACTGGAAGCGCCTATTGTGTGGATTTTTCTCATTTTAACTTTTAAAGTCAGGGAATTGCGCTTTTTACAACGAAGTGCCTTGTAGTCACAAAAATATGATAAAAGACTTGAAAATGACCACAGCTCCGAATCTACAAAACAATTCTGGAAATAGCTGAAGTAAATGAACTTTCTATACAAATCAAATAAAGTTACAGCACAGTGACTCAAACATCAAATAATTACAGTCACTGTCTCCTCAAGTGAAAACATGTCCTTTTTCAAATGAAGTGCATCACTTGTGTGACCATACACCCAGAAACCAAACAGAAAAAAAATCTGACGGGTATGGAGATGAAGTTTGCAAAAGGAGAAAAAATATCCTGTACTTAGAGGCCTGAGCTGCTTTACTTGTGATATAATTGATAATTGAAATTAACTGCTAGCTGTTCGGATTAACTGTGATCATGTTAAGCGATGCATACTTCTGGGGTCAAACAACAAACCAAGCTGCTGGGATCACTATGAGCACTCGGTACTAAAAATGGTGTCACTGTCAGACTGCAAGAAATGGAGCACTGTCCAGAATCAAATGCAGGGAGGTAATTTTTTTTAAATGCAAAAAAAATTGGGAGTACAGACAATGCTGACCTCTAATGAACCTTTGAAGTCATGGTGTTGGACTAAGACTAAAACAATTCAATTAAGACTAAGAGTATGAGCAAACTTTTTACCATTAAACAGATTAAAACCACATCAGTAATTAAAAACCAAACTTTCTACATTAAGAAGAGTAAGGAGGGGGGGGGAGGGATACTGAAGTGAAAAAAAGGTGTTACAAATTGACGGTCTTCAAAAGTTGGGCAAACCAAAGTAGATGTAGTTAGTGATAAAATTTGAGTTTCAAAAGGAGTAACAAAAAAATGAGTAAACACAAACCCTTGATCGGATTCACTCGTTGGAATGAACATCGCTCAAACACAAGTGCTAAATATAGGACAGCCTTTGTGTGTGTGTTGTGTGTGTACGTGTTTGTAGGCAAAAGCTTTACAAAAATCATGTCTTTGTATTCCACAGTGCATTCTACACATTTTTGTACAGGTGCAACTTTCACAATCCTTAATTCCTTAAACAATCCATCATGAAATCAAGTCAAAATGAGTTACTTCCCTTCGGGTCTCATTTATCCCTGACCGGATGCCTTTGTTTACCTTCTCTGGAGAAGAAATCGATTTTTTTTTTATATACATATTTAGAGCTTTTCGTAATGTGTTATCGATATTACCTGCTATTCCGACTTGGTCGTGTGACAGACGTTTTCTTCCACACGAGATTACGTTGATTGTCTAACGAAGCCGTCAGGCTGAGTTAGACATCAGCTAATCGAGTGTGGAAGAAAACTCTGTCACACGACCAAGTCGGAATAGCATTTATGTCTCACAGCTTCAACAGAGGAGAGAACAAACACGTTTTGCGTACTCAAGCTTGACAAACCTAAACACAGGAGCAGCCATTGTGGAGAGATCTACTTTTTGACGGAAGTGAACGAACAACTATGAATGACGTCTCGATGTGAATGACGTCACAGTCATCGTTACAGTCTGTATCTTTTGAAGCATCGCATTCTTCATGACATGTTTCTGTGTCTGCATCCGCGAAATGTTTGTTCTTTTCGGGGTCTTTGTCATCTATGTTCAGAACTCTGTCCTTCTAGTTTCAGACTATGTAACAGGCCTCCTGAGCGAGCCGCTTTCCAAGGGCAGCTAAATTCGCGTATGGAAACAGTTGTGTCGTCTGGGATGCCGTTCTCAGTATTCTCAGCGTTGAAGAATTTGTAAAGAGAAGAAACGATAACAGCAGGAGAAATAAAAGTCGTGTGTGCATTTTGGGGCTTTTGGAGGGACGATTTCGAGTTTGAATCCGTTCTTGCACATGCTCCAAAGCGTGTAACATACAATCTTGCACACGTTTGCTTTAGTGGTGGCAAAGAAGGAAAGCGCGTGACATAAGCAGATTTGCGATCGTCGATAATGATTTTTCATGGTGTTGTGTAATTTTAAAATTACAAAGGAAAATTTGTTATGTAAGACAGTTTGAAGCGAGCTATCTTTCGTGGATGTATTTAATTTACTGTGCAAACACCTCTAAGTATGGCAAAAGTGTCACGTGATAATCAACTTTGTCACGTGATCATAACAAAATGGCTACGGAGCGGACGATACTTTTTCCGTAACCAGTTGGTACTGATGCAACAATATCACGGTCTCCTTCCCACAGCAGTCTCATAATTTCGACTTGTTGACCTTAGAACGATGTCTTTATCATAACTGTGAAGAACACAACGGAGATCACTGTCGAAGTCGGCCATTCTGCAATCACGTTCGTCTTTTATCAGAAACATTAGCGAAAAACATATGGGAGATAACTCTGTGTTCTTGTTTTGATAGATTTCGGCTTTTAGCTCCGCTTTTTTCCCTTTAATCCGCGTAGTAATTATCCATCCTGTCAGAGAGACATGAGCGATAGCGTGGACCGATGATTATCAGAATGTAAACACCACCACATATCTATTCAAGCTTGTACACAGGATGACGGGCGAAGTGGCGCAGTGGTAAGACGTCGGCCTCCTAATCGGGAGGTCGTGAGTTCGAATCCCGGTCGCTGCCGCCTGGTGGGTTAAGAGTGGAGATTTTTCCGATCTCCCAGGTCAACTTATGTGCAGACCTGCTAGTGACTTAACCCCCTTCGTGTGTACATGCAAGCACAAGACCAAGTGCGCACGGAAAAGATCCTGCAACCCATGTCGGAGTTCGGTGGGTTATTGAAACACGAAAATACCCAGCATGCCAACCCAACGAAAGCGGAGTGAAGCTGACTATGCTCTCAGAGTATAGTTTGGGGAACCCAAATGGGCAAACAAGCTCACACGTCACCAGAATTTCTGGAATGCTGAAGAAGAAGAAGAAGAAGTACACAGAATAAGAGTATCCTTCAAATCGACAGATTGACTGCTCCCTGCGTAGAGTGGGAATTTGTTGTTGAATTAATATTGTTGCTAACACTTATAACAATCTGCTAAATTCATCAGCATCAAATCTTTGCCTAGCATAGAATTGCAGCCATGCTATTGATTTATGGTATATGCCCAAGTGAAAGTATGCTCTTAGTCTTATTCTTGTGAGAGCTTGGACAAATCTGTGGGGGTGAACATGAACGTGGGAAGGACGGTACCTTATGGTGCTAGCAAATGTGGTTTTTCTTTTGATTGAACAGTGCTGTGAATACATGCAAACCACAATTATAAACCAGTGATTCATGTGTTGTCTGATCTCCGAGCATACGTTCTGATTCCCCTAGTGTGTCACACATCCATCTTATCAAGTATGTTGTACTGTAATTGTCTATCTCCTTCTGTCCTGCTACACTTGCATGCAACACTGGACATACAAAAAAATCAGAAAAATAATACACACCATTATTATATTTTGAGAATTGTGCTGAATAGACAGAGAAATAAAATGTATTCACATCATGTACAAACTACACTGCAATGAACCCTTCGTGACAATGATGTACAGGCGCAAAACAAATTAGGCCTAAAAAAAAATAGGTGTGGTTACGGTAACCCGACCGACCCTAGTTTTTAGGCCCGACCCTAATCTTTTTTTTTGGATCGTCTGAAAAAACCCAAAAAAAAACGCATCCAAAATAGAGCTGTTTGCGCTCAAACAGCAGACGACAGAAGGGAGGTAAGCTCAAAGTACTGTTTATAGTTATGTTGGGCAAAAACATGGATTGATGAGAAGAAATGAACTGTGAAACATCATAGAGAGGGGAGAGAAAAAAAAAAGCCGACCTACCGACCCTATTTTTTCACCCTATGTTACCGTAAACAGACCTCTTTTTTTTTTGGCCTTATAGAAACTGATTCATGAGCGCAAGAGGGGCAGAGCTCAGAGACTGCAAATCACAAGATTTGTGTTATGTTGATTTTTTCAAAGCTGCATGGTGACAATTAAACACAAGAAAAGGCTGGTCTGTGTTTTCATCATCACATGAAGCAGACACAGAAGGAACATACCATGCAGACAAATCACTTTGAATTCCCCATCAACTGAGCACAGGGAGTGATTCTCTCCTCAAAGAAGTCATAACATCCCTCTCACATACACAAATGAATAAACATGTATTCCAGTCCGGGCAAAAGGGTGAAACTGTCAATGTCATGCCACAGTCAGTTTCTGTTTTTCTCAAAGACTAGCAAGCGTTGCTTATAAAATTTTGAGTTAAAAAAAATCACACATTCATCTTCAAATTTCTCCGTAATGATACACAGTACTGATGAAAGCTTTGAGAAAAAGAGAAACTGGGCGAAAGTGACACGACACAGTCTTGGCATCGCCCTTCTTTCTTCACCCTCCGTCACACAGTTGCTGAAGTTAACTCGTGGGAGACACAATCACTTGCACAACAAAGCTCTTGGGGATGTGGGCGTCCTCGATCCGCAGTTTATCATTGAGCAACTTGCCGCCAAAGAACCAGCGCTGACGCTCCGGTTCCACGCCTTCCTTCTCGTGAAGAAGTCTTTTCACTTTTTGCACTGTGTCGGTGGTTCGAACCACCACCTTCAGGTCCTTGGACAGGTGCGAGAGACGCAGTTTGATGGGCACCTCTGTACCCGGGGAAGAGTTGGCGTCCGTGTCAGCGCCCGCGTCACTCTCGCTGTTATCCTCGATCAGGTTGGTCGGGGCACTGAGGACGTACACAGGCAGCTGGTACCGGTTCCCCAACTCATCGTAGCAATCCAAAAGGGTGCCTGCAGGATGCGAGAAGATTAGAATTAACGCATGAATCTTTGTCCAGGAAACAAAAAAGTTGAGGCATCCACCTCATTTATGCAAGATAATTTACTACATCATTGATAGGCTTCCATTTGAAACTGCTCAGTTGTCATCATGGATTTGACGCCCTACCAAAGCCTAATTGAAGCACAAAGGAGCAAAGCGATGTGATTTCAAAATGGTTTTGTTATCTTCACATGTTTCAGTTCACTTACTTGCAAAGGTCAATTCCCAAGAAATGTGTTTCCATGTTCCTATCTTATCCCTCTGCTCCTTTTTAAAGAGTTTTTTTTCTTTCACATATATATTTTTCTTCTTGTTTGCGTGATTGCAAGACAGCATACTCACAGTCACATTCACAACAATTTTTTTTCTCTCCAAAAAGCAGTGTTTGGAATTCACTGACCTAGCCCGGAAGACTATTTCCTGCATCAAATTACATCATGCGATCGATGTCCTCTGTTTGCATGAAACAATCGTCTCGGTGTTTTGCAGACGCCATATCTTTCCTACTTACAAAAGACACATGGCTAACAGAGACTCGTTGAACATGTATCATTGTAATTCAATCAAGTTTGCGTTTTAATGAAACAGATCCTGTGATTGGTCAGAATGCCCCAACTCATTAAAAATTACCGGTCATTAATTGTCGATAACCACTCGCTAAAAATCTATTAACAACCTGCTGGCGAGGCGCATTGACACAACCTCAACTAGTCTCGGTTAGCTTTGAGGGTCATTTTACAAATAGGAAATATGAAGGCCAACGAAATACCGAGACCATAAGGTATGCGAAGTGATGACGTCGAATACGTGACGTAAGTTGATGCATGAAATCTTCCGGACTACGTCAGTCAATTCCAAAGATCGCTTTTGTGATGAAAAGAATTTGTTTTAGAGTTTGCTGTCTAGAAACCCGTCAAAAAAGAAGTGAAAATGTGTGTGAAAGAAAACAAAACAGGAGCAGAGTGATACCATAGGAATACAGAGACATATTTCTTGGGACTTGACCCTTGCAGGTAGGTGGACTGAAAGTAGTGTGTGAACAGAACAGAACCAATTCTGTCTGTTTACAACCGCATGAAAGCAGGAAAGAGATCATCGTCAGATTGAATTACAATAACATTAACATGCTTCCATTTGAAACTTCTCGGTCTTCATCGGGGATTGACGCCCTCCCAAAGTCTCATTGAAGCCCTCCGTCGCTTCGCTCCGTCGGGCTTCAATTAGCTTTTGTCGGGCGTCAATCCCTGATGAAGACCTCGAAATTTCAAATGGAAGCATGTTAATGTGTAAATGCGCCTCACTAGCAGATGTTCAAAGAGTAGATTTACTGTGTTCATCGAGAATTGATCACCAGTCATCTGATGGATCAAAGAATCTGTTTCATTCTAAATCCACCTTGATTCAATAACATTAACAGTAAAAAAAAAAAAAAAAGTTTAACGTAACCAAGCGCTTCTGCCGTGCTAAGAGGTAAAACTTATTACAAAAGATGCCACCAGCCAAACACTGCTCATTTAGCCATTAATATGACTCCTGATAACTCCAAAGAGCCCAAAACTGCAAATTTGTTTGTGGCAAATCACGCAAAACGTACTTTTTGAAAATGCCAGTCATGATGCGTCACACTGACAGACAGTCCTCAAAATGATGATTCTGATGTAAGAGGATTTCGTAGAAGCAGTGCTGACTATAAAACTGCAGAGATGATCAAGAAAGCTATAATGCCACTTACCTGCTTTTACTTTTAAAAACTTGAACTCAACACATTTTTTGCCTGAAATATCTTTCCCGCTTTAACATCACACTGCCCACCCCACAGAAAAGAACAGAAAGTCTTCATACTAAACTTTGTCAAAGTATGTTTTAAAGACTTGTTGGGAAATATAATTATAAGAGACACTGACCATGTGGCAAAGATATGTTAGCCCCATCCACGATGGCCTGCGCCAAGGCATGATCACCAGTTTCCAGGGCGTAGGCTGCCGCTTTCAGTGCATCCCAAATCTCCTTCCGCCCCTCAAACGCAGGCGCTGTGTCCCAAAATTCATCTCGTTTGCTGCGCAGTTGGCCTTCTGTTAGGGGATGGTCACTCTTCCACTTTGGCTTTTCTGCTTTCAGAGGCTGGTTTCTGCCTATGGACACTGAAGACAGTAGTTCATACATGTAAATACATGTATACATGTGTCAGTTATTCAAGTAGTGTTCAAAGCATTACAGCTGTGTTTCCATTAGATAGTGATGAGATGGCGGCTGCAGAGCGGCAGCAATGTAACAGAGAGTACACAGATGAAAGAAACACACACATGTAATGATGTACCGGTAGACACACACACACATCATTTTTTAACATTACATTACAAATTCTAAACTCACATGGCAGCAGTGTACAATTTAGCTTCCTTGAAAGTAAATTTTTTTTTATTAATTAAATATGGTGGTGGGGGGGGGGGGGGGGGGGAGAGAGGAAAATGTCCCTGGATACTCTAGCCATTACTTGGCGCATCTTTTGGTATACTGTCTAATCCGGATTTGGTTGAGGGGGTCAAATAACCCATAGTCTTTTCCTCCCAGGTTGAACCCTGGTGTGCGTGCAAATTTATGAATAAATCATACATAGTACAAATAGTAAGCATATCGTCCCGGGTTTATTTCGATTCAAATTAATCGCATCAAAATATCCGTTGCAATTTCCTGTTCGCAAACACGTTTCACGGAATTCACACTCACAGCACACGTATGCGTGTGTTCGCCACCATGCTCCCTCCCCAACATTCGCATCATATCTGACAGCTGTGATGATACCTCTACTAAAAAAAAAAAAGTAACTAGAACTGACATGTAATTGAATCACTCCAAGACTTTGTCAGTTTGTACTGTTACTAAAAGCTATGGAAAGATATTGTTACATTCACTCGTGAGGAATAGATATATATATGGGATAGAGGTATAAAGGGTTGCTCAAGGGAAAACATAAAAATGATAAAATAAAATTGTATGAATATATTTCAGTTATACAGCTGGTGTAACAGCCTATAGAGTATAGGAAAGAAAGTCGGTCCCTAATCTATAGGTTCTGGGTCAGTGGGTGTTACTTTTTTCACCTCGACCCCCCTGGGAAAGAGCTTTACTCAGCCGTGAAGCCAACAGGAAGTTACCAGCGTAACACAAACAGTCCAGAGTACATAGAATAAAACGATCAAGGGTGCGCAGGCTGCATGGGTTTCAGACTGCCTTCACTGTTCTACATGGTACAGTATTCTCAATCTCAGCCTTAAATCTGTTTATGGTAAATACCCCCCCCCCCCCTTCCCTTCCCCAAAGAGCCATAAATAAACTTCAGCTTTATTATGTTTATACAACACTACATGTATCAACTATCATTCTATGCAGCCAAGATATGATCTCTCATTCTCAATCAGATTCAGTGATATTGATAATGCAGATCATCTATATTGATGGATAGTACACAAACTGTTCACTCTTATTATTATGTCTTTTAACTCTCAGGTGTTCCTCTGCATGTGTACGTGAGTGTGTGTTTTTGTATGTGACTGTGTAACTTCCCCAAATAACCCCTCTCTGAGTGTTTTCAAGTAAGAGTGTGAGTCTATGAATATGACCGACTGTACAAGTGTACGACTACGATAGAAATGAAAACAAAATTACACATGTAAGCTGAGTAGAAATTGGGCTTTAATAACACTAAACAAAAAAAAGCCAGCAAGCATAGGTTGCGACATAGGCTACTGATCAAATTTCTGCTGAAGCAACTTAACTGATTATCAAAAATGACGTAACGAATAGGCTACACATGCGTGTTAATATCAATATCGCACTTTTTTTTCTCTAGCCACTGTTGTTACCACTTCTGCGGATTCAGTTATAGGTATAACGATATCACCAACGGTACTAAAAATAAAGGCATAGTGAAGAAATGATCGCTCGAATGTGCCGTAATTTGTCAACAGCCCAACCACCATTTAACTAACCACAAAGCCATGACAGAAACAGGTGCTTGCTCGCTGGAACGCGGAACTAAAACAATCGTGAATCAAACGAATTTTGTATCGTATGCTGTACCTGTGATGTCCGAAGACTCTCCAGATGGTGGACCGTGGTCCCTGTGACTTCCAATACACCCACCCATACTCTGAGGATGGGTGGGGGTTCTGAAACACTTTTTTGGAATCCCCTTCTTTCTCACAACAATCCCGGAGCTATGACGTCACGACAGAGGCACTGTCAACAAAGGCTAACTACTGTAATCGTGCATGGAAATAAATTTGGACGATTACGATGAACACCTTTTGTTCATAAATAAGCCCTGAGCTTCGAATGCGATAAATTCCACTTCATAATCATGTTTTGTGCTGGTAAGTCTCAAAGGATGCAAATTGAACTGTTTTGGAACAACAACCAAGTGAGAATATACCACATGGTAACTTTCAAAATTCAGACCTAGAGAGGATAATTATAATGCAGAATGGAGGATTTGTGTGTCGGTGCTCGAAAAAAAAATGTATGGAGTTGCTACTGCTTCTGTCCAGGTCTACTACATAAAACAGCCCATTATATATTATAAACATTTGAGTTTTGTTTTTTGATAGCTAGTGAAAGCTGCGTCAGTTTTACCGAGTCACAAGTCCCGAGGCTCAGCACGACTCATGACTCGCGTCAGTGCCCGGTGGTGGTAGTTTTGATTTGTACAGCAACTGTATTAACTATTTCACCACCAATATCTTTGCCACACACACACACATACCTTACATCAGCATACTGACACACAGTGACACACACACACACACACCGCGACTCAGTGACACACAAACCAGGGCCGGACCCAGGGGGGGGTTCCAGGGGTTCCGGAACCCCCCCCCCCCCCCCCCCTGGAAAAAGCATGTAGCTTGCTTTGAGTGGGTTTTTTTTTAATTGTTTTTTTTAAAATAAATGTTGTGTGTCTCTAACAAATTTTATTCAATGTGAAATCCGATGAGAAACTAAAGTACCCCCCCCCCCCCCCCCCCAATGCTGCTCTTAACCCTAAAAACAAGGCCCAGAATGCACCAGATTGCACAGATTTTAACCGTTTTTTCAAAAATTTTCCGGGGGAGCATGCCCCCGGACCCCCCTAGTTCGCGCGCCGCTGCTTTGCAGGCGCGCACTTGTGGCTTCGCCACTTCGCTGATTTGCCCCCCCCCCCCCAAAAAGGAGGACCCCCCCCCCCCCTTACAACTCATTTGGTCCAGCCCTGCAAACTAACACACACACACACGGCACAAGCACAACCTGCGGGCATTTTGGTTTATTTCAAGTTGCAGCAAATCCAACAGCAAGAAAACATGACAAGAAGAGCGTAAAATGATGTTTCAACTGAATCGAATGAAGGTGAAATTACTAACATAAAAAATAGAAAAAACAAACAGGCTAACCTGAAACCCGTAAATAAGCGCTTGTTTTGGCGGAATAGGCGGGGTAGCAGCAGTGGGAGGTCCGACTGATAAAGGGATGGGGGAGGGGCGCTAGCTGTGTGTGGATGATGTGTGTGGCCCGGGGGGGGGGGGGGGGGGTCACGTCCAAGCAAGAAATGATGATGAGCCGGTTAGACAGAAGGTAACGTACTATGGGCAGAATATACCTGCGCAGTCAGCGGCACAGACGACGCACTGCATATCATTTTATGCTGCGTTGGGGATTATGACGAATACTTGGCCTGTTCAAGTTTCTTTTTCACGCAACGGGGTGTAGCGGGCTTGGATAATCTGTAGTGCGTCGTCTGTCCTGCTGAACTTGTTACATAGGTAAGCGCCAGGCCTTAACTTGAAGAGGAGGGCGGGATTATGATGGTTGTTTTGGAGGAGTAGCTCAGTATGTGTGCGTCCATGTGCGTGTGTCTGAGAGAAACTGACTCCGGTGTCAGTGTGTGGGTGTGTGTGTGTGTGGTGTGTGTGTGTGTGTTTGTGTGTTGTGGGAGGAGGTGGGATGTTTGTCGGACTGCACTGTTTGTCCCTTTGCATCAGCTTCCTTGAATTTTGGACAGGCTATTTTGAATATTGTTCGTCAGTATCAGGGCTGGACCTAGCCCTGTATGAGAAGGAGGGGCGGGCGTCCCGCAAAATGAGTCAGGGGTACACTGGGGCTGGCCAAGTACCCCCTCCCCCCAGATGCCACTGAAACTGATTTGACTCAGTCGGGTATTCAGTTTTGGTCCGTCCTCACGGTTGAGAAAAAAAGTTTTTATCAGCCGGCGTTCATCCCCGCGGGTCAAAGTTGACATCAGGCGTGCATCACCGCAGGTCAAAGTTGGTACACTGAACTGCACAAAAAGTTAAGGATAGTTTTCATAGGAATATAGCGCAGATGTTAAAAAGCAGTGTGTTTTGGTCAGAAACAGGGCATATGTGTATTTGAAGATCTGCCTTTCGTCTGCTCAAAAATAGGTTTTTGTGTTCAGTGTATTAGGGGTGCAATTGTTTTCTTCCATTCAGCTTCGAATTTCTTCCCTTTGATTATTTGTTTTGACATCAGTCGTCACACTTGTGTAGTCTGTTTTCCATGCACGGTGACTCGGTGATTTCCTTTAGTCAAAGTCTTTGTCGACTACTGGCAACTTCGTCTCCTGTGGAAATAATAAACCCAGAGTGAGATCATATTTTAGTACAGTATGAACGAACTGTGTTTTTCGAGCAACAATGATCACATTCGCACTTTCACACACGCGGGCAAACGCACACACTCTTTTTTATGCAAACAAAGGCAAGAACACATTCAAATACACACCGCTGTGACGCGCCTATCAATGCAGATCTATGCACAAACACCGGCATTTCTCTCAGCCTCAAATATCCGAGTCCGCCCAATACAACCCGCCACTGGACTGACTTGTGATCGAAAGGTCGCTGGTTCGAATCCGGGCCGGGACGGGCACAGGTCAACTTTATGTCGCAGTGCAGACCCAGAGACGCGGGTATCCATCTCCCACCCCCGTGTCACCACAGTGGCACGTAAAAGACCTCGGTCATTCTGCCACTATAAGTGCAGATGGCTGATACCACCTAAACACGCATACACTTGTGTATCTCATCTAAAGTCGGACATGCCCCTAATGGCTTTGCCGTGAGGGCGTAAAACTTGAATTTCTCTCAATACAACCCGCCCAAGTCAGTTCCACCCCAACTTGTCCAATAACACAGACACAGTCACACGCACGCCCGCAAGCACGCACGCCGGCACGCTCGCCGCCGGCACGCACGCACACTCTGGCACGCAGTATGCGTACACACTGACACACTGCACACACACACACACACACACACACACTCAAATCTCCAGTACATGGGGTATCTCCAGTTAACTGGGAATCACTGTCACGTCACCATGCACACATACACAAACACACACACACACACACACACACACATTATCACCCATCCACCCGCAAAAACACCCTTTGCTCGCTTTCATAAATACATAGTAGCCTATATACCTGTTCAAACGGCTTCAAAAACCGAACGGCCAGAACGAGTGTGTGGAGGAAGATGGACAGGTCAGTAGCGATGGACAGGACCAGTTGGTGCACGTGGAAATGGGTGGACAGCAGTGACCAGAAAAGTGCCAGCACACAACACATCTCCAGGCAAACCCTCACACTTTGTCTGCAAAAACACACTTTTCGTACTAGACCATAACATTCGTGTCAATAGTGGACTGAATATATTGCGGATGTCCGGGAATAGTGAGGGTGTGTGTGTGTGTGTGTGTGTGTCACGTGTGTGTGTGTGTGTGTGTGTGTGTGTGTGTGCGCACAGCGATTCCTAGTTAACTACATGTACCCTTGATAAATGTTTATAAAACTTTCAGGCATCGAGACACACTGACACACACACACACACACGTGACTGTGACTTCCCTTCCGTTGCCTCTATTTTTGAGTTGCGCTCAGGTCGAAAAGCAGGAAAGATTGTTCGCGACCCCTCCCACCCGGCAAACCACTTCTTCGAGCCTCTTCCATCTGGTAGGCGCTACAGAGCTTTGAAAGCCAGAACTAGTCGCTTTCGCTCTAGCTTCATCCCCCATGCTGTACTGACAACTCCTGTAGAGAAGACGTTGTAATATACTGTAGTTATAGGATTGGGGGGGGGGGGGGGGGTTCTTTTGTTACTTAGTCCTTTCACTGCATTCCATTACTGTTCTCATAACTTGTGATAGTGGAAGTATGTGCAATGTGGAATGGTCCTTATTTTTTAGGTGCTCGAGTAGTTCTGTGATGGTAGTAGTTTTGTGCAATGTGACTCTAGGTTCAGGTGCTTGAGTAGATCTGTGATAGTCTGTTAATACTGTTGTTTTAAACTGTCTAACTGGCTAGATTATGATTATATAATTTTATGTGATGATCTGACTAAATGATAATAATTACGTGTACTACTTACTTTTAAATGGATTATAATTTTTAGGTATTGTTCTAGTATTCCCTAATGTTGCATTGATATTACTGGCACCCCTTTTAAACTGATATGGTTTTTACCTTTACAAGGCGACGATGTGAATTTGTGATGTAGATATGTGGCTGGTTATGTGTGAGTATGTAAATAATTGTGTGTGTGTGTGTGTGTGTGTGTGAGTTGTGTCTGTGTGTGCATGACAGTGTAATGTACGTATGAATGCATGCATGGTGATGTGTGTCTGCATATGTGTCTGGTTGGTTTTTATTTTATTTTTACCGTGCCGTGCCAAGATGAAATCCTTTTGCAAAATTGGTGAATAAATATCTTGTATCACATACACACACATACATACACACACACATACACACATACACTGTGACACACACATACACACACACACACATACACACACACACATACACACACACATACACACACACACATACACACACACACACACTGACACACATACACACACACACATCATGCACACACACACATACACATACACACACACACATACACACACACATACACACACGGCACATACACACACACACGGCACACACACACACACATACACACGCGCGCACGTTTATGTCCTAAAGCAAATAATTGTACTGGCGTTTCATAATTCTAAACCCTCTATTTTAGGACATGGCAGATTGTGAACACTTTAAAACAGCGCTTACATATCACTCAATAATTATGCATATTTTTCAGAATACGATCACTTTTACCTCTTCTAATGGTACGTTTGCAGGTCTGTGCAAATATGTCTCTGTCAATTGATTAAATTGTTTTTATTTGTGATTGTGTGGACTCATTTTGGGGTTAAAATCGCTCGCATGCTCCAGGAAATGTGTTCATGTGAATTTAGAAACGGATATAATGTTAGCCTACGAAAACGTACCTGCGTATCCGATGGATCTGCTGTACAATGGGATCGCTCTCTGCAGGTCCTCCAATATATGCAACAACAGTCATAACTGAAAGAACCTGAAATGTAGGTACTGCAGGTCAGTTTAGGCGCGCGCCGAGCTCGTCTGTCTTATGATTTTCATACGTTCAGACTTCGCTTCACACAGCAAGCAACTACCAAAACCATCCCGGCCCCCCTCCCCCGAAAACACACACAAACAAACACACACACAAACAAACACACACACAAACACACACGCTCACACAAACAAACACACACACAAACAAACACACACTCACACACAAACACACACACACACGCACACACACAAACACACACACACACAAACACACACACACACCCTAACGTAATTATTCCTTTAACCATTTTATTGTACAACGTAACACACACCGCTTTGTACACTCTTCTGGCAGCCTTTTTTTCTTCGTAAAACTATACATATAAAATTATGCCCAAAAAACAAGCATTCTAATATACATATACCCACAAGAAGGCAGAAGCTTTGCGGTGCCAAATACAGCAATAACCCCGTGCTTGCAAACCAGCACCTGCAACATATTTCGGAAAATGAACCACAAAAAGTCAAGAGTGTTATTCTGAAGATAACGTTGTTTATCAGTCACGAGTGAGAGAGACCACCCATCAGGGCTGGACCAAATGAGTTGTAAAGGGGGGGGGGGGGGG
Source organism: Littorina saxatilis (assembly GCF_037325665.1). Lineage (NCBI taxonomy): Eukaryota > Metazoa > Mollusca > Gastropoda > Littorinimorpha > Littorinidae > Littorina > Littorina saxatilis. Next base: position 18,675,837 of record NC_090256.1, read on the forward strand.
GGTTCGTCCTTTTGGGGGGGGGGGGGGGGGGCAATCAGCGAAGTCAGTGGCGAAGCCACAGCAGGCGCGCGAACTAGGGGGGTCCGGGGGCATGCTCCCCCGGAAAAGTTTTGAAAAACGGTTAAAATCTGTGCAATCTGGTGCATTCTGGGCCTTGTTTTGAGGGTTAAGAGCAGCATTGTTTTGGTCAGTGCTAAAACTAGTAAAAAAAAAAAAACCACACTCAAAGCAAGGTACATGCTTTTTCCAGGGGTGGGGTTCCGGAACCCCTGGAACCCCCCCCCCCCCCCCCCTGGGTCCGGCCCTGCCCATGACATAACTAGGACTGGGTGGCCAAGCAGTAACGCACTTGCGCTCGGAAGCGAGAGGTTGCGAGTTCGACCCTGGGTCAGGGCGTTAGCAATTTTCTCCCCCCTTTCCTAACCTAGGTGGTGGGTTCAAGTGCTAGTCTTTCGGATGAGACGAAAAACCGAGGTCCCTTCGTGTACACTACATTGGGGTGTGCACGTTAAAGATCCCATGATTGACAAAAGGGTCTTTCCTGGCAAAATTTGTAGGCATAGATAAAAATGTCCACCAAAATACCCGTGTGACTTGGAATAATAGGCCGTGAAAAGTAGGATATGCGCCGAAATGGCTGCGATCTGCTGGCCGATGTGAATGCGTGATGTATTGTGTAAACAAATTCCATCTCACACGGCATAAATAAATCCCTGCGCCTTGAATATGTGCGCAATATAAATTGCATAAAATAAAAATTTAAAAAAATTAAAAATCCCCTGCGCTTAGAACTGTACCCAAAGAATACGCGCGATATAAACCTCATATTGATTGATTGATAACTAAACCATAGACTCACACGTGTGTTTCTCATGTAAATGAGGTCAACGGGTCAAGCTATGTGATGCTACGCATGCGGAACTACTTTTGTTTCTGCAAACTGTATTGAAAAGCTTACTTTCGCTCGAATTACAATATTTAAAAAACATCTCGTGTAAACCTGGTATTACACAGGAATCCATGTAGTATTATTCTCTGTGAACACAGTCTCGGCCAAACCTGACTGCGAGAAAGCGGGAATAAATCTCGTAAATTCACGCCCGGGTCTCTGAAGGCTGAGGGTAATGCAGTGTTTTTTGTTGTTGTAATGTTGTGGTTTTTTTTAAATGTTTAAAAAAAAGTAGTATCGGTGGGCGGTGTCACTAAAACGCGAAAAGACGCGAAAAGACGCGAAAAGATGCGAAAAGACCCGAAAAGACGCGAAAAGACGCGAAAAGTCCTGGTACATGTAACTGTTTTTAGTCGAGATTGGTGATTTAATATAAACAATCATCAAAACATGCACACTCTCTCTCTCTCTCTCTCTCTCTCTCTCTCTCTCTCTCTCTCTCTCTCTCTCTCTCTCTCTCTCTCTCTCTCTCTCTCTCTCTCTCTCTCTCTCTCTCTCTTCCTCTTTCTCTCTCTCTCGCATGTGTGTGTGTAAGTGTGTGTAAGTGTGTATGAGCTTGTGTGCGCGTGTGTGTGTATACGAGGGTGTGTGTGTGGATGTGTGTTGGTATTCGCTAGCCGTGTCCAGCCAGCTGCACACAATTAACAGTCTCCTTTGGGTGAAGGAAGTTTTTATCTGTTTGAAGTGGGCGGTCATTTGTGAAAAGCTCGCCATAAACGGATCGCTTGGGCCCCAGGTGGTCGTAATGTAATGTGCCGCCAGCTTGACTGGGTATGTTGGGGGAATCGGCGTTTTGTCAAGTAGATGTTAATTCCTTTGTCGGATCGGATGGATAGAATACCAGCTCAGCTGGCGTGTGGTCAGTTGCGTAACTTTTATGAGTTACCCGGGGTAGCCGCTGATAACACATTCGTGTGGGAATGTTTGATGCGCTCAGATCAAAGCCTCATTTAAGAGATAGCGAATTCCGTTGCAAGCCCCTGGAGCAAATTTTTGATTGGTGCTTTTGTGAACAAGAAACAATTGACAAGTGGCTCTATCCCATCTCCCCCCTTTCCCCGTCGCGATATAACCTTGAATGGTTGAAAACGACGTTAAACACCGAATAAAGAAAAGAAAAGTAAGGAGGTGATTGTTACAAGAAGGTGCCTTTTCGCGTCTTTTCGCGTCTTTTCGTGTCTTTTTGCGTCTTTTCGAGTTTTAGTGACACCCTCGGTGGGTTTTTTAATCACGAGGTACACAGTTTACATGCATCCTAAATAAAACACTAAGAAACAACTTATCAGCAAAATCAAGCAGAGTTTCGAAAATTCACACTTGTGAAGTATCTAAAACATTCGGATCTAACCCGACCCCACAGACACTGGGAAAACAATGTGATCCAAACTCAAAACACACGCACAAAGACCTGATAGGATGAAGTTAACGCAAGACCAGAGGCCGGGGAACAAAAACAGGACACATGGACTGAAAATGCCAAGGCACAAGCACAGGTATATACTGCATTGGACAAACGGAGACGCGACTTGTACAGGGAAGCAACAATCATTCAACAATCGTGACAAAGAAAGACACTCACTGCCCGTGTTCGACCTCAACATAGCTCTTCGTGCTGCACAGCGCCGGAAGAGCCGAAAGAAGTATCGACGGAACCACTGAAAGGTATTAGGCACACAAAAAACTAGTCTGTTTACGGTAACATAGGCAAAAAAAATAGTCTGTTTACGGTAACATAGGCTAAACAAATAGGGTCGGTAGGTCGGGATTTTATTTTATTTTTTATTTTTTTTCCAAAAAAACATATTTTAAGTTATTTTGCCCAAAAAAAAAGACTTTTTTTTGTTTTTTGTTTTTTTTTGTTTACCCAAATGTCATAAAAAAAAAGTCTAGGATCGCGCGAAAAAATAGGGTCGGTCGGGATACCGTAAACAGACTTTTTTTTTGTTTTTTTTTGCCTTACAACAAAATTCCAATTAACTTGTCTTGTGTTGTTAAAGGTTAGGTTGTTTGCACAAAATTATATATTCATATATATATAGAAATACATCCCATGCGTACACCAATGACAACGTGGACCACAACTTATAGCACTGTAGTTGTCTGTGGTGTGTAAAATAGGTGAGCCAGCGAGGTGTGTTCCTTTTCACTACCCCATGCTAAAGCCACGTCGCTGAAGAAATGAAGTGCAAACAAGTGCATCCGTAAATTTGTGTTAAATCTACATTCAAACCACTGTTCGATTTGCTTTTGAATGCATTTTAGTTTCAAGATAGTAAAGAAAGCACACACAATGAAAGTTTTCATTGAATCAAAGACAGTTTCGATTTAGGTTCGGAGTTGGTCCAAGGTCACAGTTCAAGGCTACGGTCGGCAAAACTGGTTTGGCTGACTCGGATCCCAACTCTAGTTTAATTTTTGTGTTGGAGTGTAGAATTATTAAAAGAAACTAACATTTTACTGAATACATTTCTTTAGATTTAACCAGTCATTTCATGTACGTGAAATATCTCTCTGAGTTAATTTGTCCGATCGTGCTTGCGTTGATCAACCCATACTGGTGTCAATTCGGTATCATGGCCGCTCCTTGAAACTGCGTGTTGAATGCCGTTTAGACTGATTTTACTCCATCAGGATGAAATCAGGGGTGGGACTCTCTTGTGATGAAAAAAGAGGAAATCCCTTTTTTCTAGGGAGGTTCGGGGGCATGCCCCCCCCCCCCCCTCCCCCCCGACTTTTTTTTCAAATGGTACATTAAAAACTACGGTATCTGTGCAACCTATAAAGATGCATGATGTTAAGAATATATGATACCAGCACATGCACAGCCTAGCGGTGATCTTATAAGTCTTCTTACAGTCACCGAGATCAAGTTCTTTGACGCCAGTTATCTTTTTCTTTTTTAAAGGCCAGGAAGAGACGCCTTGGTTGTTTTAGTTCCAGTTATATGTTATCAAATTCAACTCACGGACACCCAGGAACACACTGGTAGCCAGAGGAACCACGCTTGTGTCTCTGCTGACAAAAACTGAATCCCGGCTTTTCAGGACCAGCAACCGTCGAAAGCACATGGTCAAGAGAAGGCACAGAGACACCTCACACCCCCAGTGGAAGACGAAGATTGACACCGTGCACTCCGCCTGTGGATAAGGATTTTCATCTTAACGAGACGGGTCACGCTCGTCTCCGCGAAGCATACGAACATTATAGTACATACTTGACCTACTTTCTTAAAGTCGGAGCACATTTTTAAAGTAAACCTGACATATCTATATATTGCTATTTCATATGTTATGTGGATTTCCATTGGTCAATTGGGCAAAACTGAGCTCAGTGCAAAAGTGATATCGACGACATTTCCGTCGATATCAGTTTTGATATCGACGACCTCTTTTTTGCTTCCCCACTTCAAAAACAAAAACACCTAAATTTAAAAACAAACAAATATATATGAAAATGTAATTATCCCAGAATTTAGTTGAACAAGTGACTAAAGACTTTTTGAAAGAAAAGATATTTTGAAATACTGAAAAGTACAAGAAAAGAGTGAACAAAAAGAAATAATAATCAGAGGGAGGGATATGGAACAGCCAAAACTGAGACAAATACTTTTGTAATTTCTTTACAGTAAATACAAAATGTCCAGAGAATTAGCAATATATCTAACATTGACTGACTGTGTGGTGATATCTTCTGCTATTGGTCTGTTTCGACAGTGATATCAAAATCTCGACCTCCGGTCTCGATTTTGATATCACTGTCTCAACAGACCATAGTAGAAGATATCATCACACAGTCCGTCAATATTGGGTAATATTTTTTAATTAATGAGAAAAAAAGGAAAACAATGCAATCATACTTTTGTCTGTAAGTAACAAATCGATTTTAATGACAACGTTATTGAGCAAAATAGTTAATTAATGTTAAAGCTTGCGAGCTAAAATGCAATCCCATAGTCCGAACTGAGTCAAAGATTACTTGACCAAAACTGATTCCAATCAATTTGGTTGAAAAGTGAGGGTGTGACAGTTATGACATCATCAAAGACATTTATCGAAAAAGAGAAAAACACGTCAGGGGATATCACTTGTAAGAATGTGTAGGCTTATGTACAGTTTCATGAAGAGCGGCCTAATAGTTTTCTCTGAATAGCACCACACACACACATCCACACACACGCGCACACATACACACACACACGCACACACACACACACGCACGCACGCACGCACGCACGCACGCACACAAACACACACACACACACACACACACACACACACACACACACCACCACCACCACCACCACCACACGATATCCCAATCTCGATTCCCCGTCTATGTTAAAGCATTAGTCAAAACTAAATGTAAAAACAATGAATGGAGTACTTCTTAAAATGTACAGAGCTTTGAACAATTACTCAGAAAATACAAGGTCTTAAAAAAAGGGCAAAATCAAATTCAGGGGTCTTAAAAAAAAGGGGGGGGGGCAGTGTACATCGCACAAGTATAAACTGTTGCAACTCACGTCAAAACCACTGTAAAATGTAGAGATAAAGATACCCGTCTGGCAAACCAGTAATACAAAGCCAAATGTGGACTGCAGCACCGTTGTAACAAGGCCACCGTGGCTGAAAAATTAATGAAACGACAAATAACGATGGATGAGGGAAGGCTGGTTTAATTGACATTTTATGTATATCAGCAGATTCGTCAGCCACTTGCTTCCATAACTTCATGTATAGCGATAATGGTAGACATCGTATTATACGAAAATATGTGGGCACATGGCACAACTCACTCAAAATTAAGAGAAACAATACCCAACACCTTCACGCATTTGTGAATTAGCGCGTGGGCTGGTACGTAGGCCTTGATGAGTGATATTAAATATAATTATACGTAATCAAATTTTTTGTGAATACATAAGAGAAGCAGAGTTGGAGCTTATGGATTTTGTTCTAAATTGAACGAAAGTGGTCAGAATGAATCTTTTAATATATTTACAACCGCCAGACACAGTCTGACTTAAACACGTCACGGCCAATCCGGCCTCTCCCATAATGCAACAGAAAAAGGGGCGGGGCTTAGCAAAAATAGCACAACGCGTGGCACGCGATGTAAACACGAACAGGCCAAATAGTGGGGCTCGTATGTTGCAGACGCACTCATAAATCATTCACATCTTGCAACAAACATCATACTTTGTGGTATTGTTCCTTATAATTATTTAAGGGATTTCAGATACAGAGCCACTTCAGAAATCGTTTTTTTTGTGTCTTTGATAGGGAATAAAAGGCTGCATTTACAGCAGACGAAATTCGTACCAAAAGCGCTCAGCAGTAAATATTCCCAACTCAGCAAATGTAAAATTCAATGGTTTACCATGCACCAGAAGTTGTCTGCTGATAACACATGCATGACATAAATACTCTTATGGGTATTTTTGTGTTCTGGTATTTAATTTGATCGTTTTTAGAATTTTATATATCCGCAGCATGAAAATTCAAGATGGCGGCCTCCGCAACATTGCGTGTTTTGATTTGAGCGAAAACAACGTTTCTGAAGGTAAGTTTTCAAGAATACGCATCCATTCACCAATGTCACATCATTTTACTGTTTAATTCTCCCCTGGGGTCTGTTATTCATCGGGTGAAGCGCTGAAATGCAGAGTAATCTTGCAATAGCTCATCAAGCTGGATTGTGATGCTGATAGATCTAGATCTATCTGTTGATTGCAAGTAAGGAAATCATGATCGCCACGCTGGTGATTTTAAACAGATTAAACGAACTTTGAATAAAAGACGAGGAGAAAGAGATTGTTCATGGTATGATAAATGATTAGTCCTGCCTACGTTAAGGACTTCCATAAGGTGGGGAGGGGTAGAGTCAAAAACTGAGTGAGGGTAGGCCAGATAGTAGGATGACCAGCTGGAGATAAAAACACTCCACTCCCTATGTCTTTACGGTGTTGTGATCAAACTTTCAAAGACGGTAGGTAACAGACAAAAGCATACAGTGTATGCTAATCAAATGAGATAAGTAGTTTTGAAAAATGAAGAGGTACCGCTCTTTGAGTTTTACAATTTTGGTTTGTTGCTTGTTTCTCATCCTTTTGCTTATTTTAAGTTGACCGTGCATTGGTGTGAATTTTATTTTTACAGGATATATATACAAGAGTTACACCACATGCCGGTTCCTGGGAACAAGCGTTCTGCATTTATTCCGGTGCCACAGAAGGGAGCCGATTTCACTAGTACTACTGTATCAAGGTTTGTTACCTAATACATCTTAACAGTAAGATTTTTTTATTTGTATTAATTGGAACATGTTTGCACATCATTTGTAAGCGACCTCTGTGAATTTGATGGGTTTAACGTACGAACCCTCACTATGGTCAACATTCTGTTAGCGACTGTTTGAAGCGAATAAATGTAGCGGTCAGAAAGATTCCAGAATCAGTTGGGTCACTGGAAACTGTGTTTGTTTGTTATTTAACTTGAAACAGGAAGAATTGTACGAATTCATGAAATATAATTTTCTTTCATTTTGGTCTGTTGTGTGAAGACTTGCTAACCCGGCTTTGACCGACTCTCTGAGATAGTAAACATTATTCAAATACATTCAAATAAAAATGTCACTTTTCATCTTTTGTGTGAAGGGTACCACAGGCTGATTTCCTGCACCATGGATGTAGAGGAGGCCAGACAGTCTGCTTCTCATTCCAGCTGTGTTGCGTTTTTTTCTGCTCGTGAAGTGTATCGCCACATTGCCAAAGCCATTGGCCAAGAGAAGTCACCCTGTCTGCCCATTTTGCATAGCCTTACAGGCTGTGACACTATGTCGTTCTTCAATGGTATTGGGGAATCAGAAGGCTTGGGAAGTATGGCAAGCATTTGAAGACGTCACTCAAACTTTCTTCAGGTTGTCTGCTCCTCTTTGTAAGCTGAGTACCACTGACAGGGCAGCACAAGAGCTTTTTGGTGTACATTTGTAGGACAAAACCAGCAACGTACTGGGTGTAAACAGTGCTAGACGGTACCTCTTCAGTAAAAAGAGCTGCCAAATTGACCATAACCCCCTTACAAGTGAGGTGCTGCTGCAGGACATGAGATTGAGAAGAGCCATCTACCTATTAGACTTCCAAACTCTGTGGGCTGGCAGTTCAAGGCTGGAAAGTGGGAGTCATTCTGGACGAGCTTTCAAGAGGTATCCAGCATGTGCCGAGAACTCATGAGGTGTGCCTGCAAGAAGAGCTGTACAACAAAACGCTGCAAATGCTGCTAAGAAGGACTGCAGAGCACAGCTCTCTGCAAATGTGCTTGCATGCCTGTGAAAACTGTCAGCATCTAAACTGTGCAAAAATATTATTGCACCCATTTTCATACCCCAACTCAAACTTTTATTCCTGTGTCATTTTATTCAAACTGTCTATGCCATTAAAGGCTCGCATCTTCGCTATCTGGCACATTTTTTTTTAACATCGTCATTTACGCCGTCAAAATAAGGATACCCTTGACGTGACAAAGAGATGTGACAAAAACTTCGGGTACCTTTTAAAAAGCCGACGACAATTCCTGAGGCACAACTGGGTCACTGTTGTATACGAAGAGAAAGTCAACTTGATTATCCATCCAGAACATCTTGCATATTTCTAGTGTTGTGCCATTGTACCTACTGATGTATGTGTCGATCTCACGGATGAGATGTTTATGTGTCAAATTTGAGGGATAACTAAAATCCATGTATTTTAGCAATGACCAAGTGGGTTGCGTTGAAACTTTCAGGAATGTGTGTCTACGCACGAGGCGTAGTTCAACCGTTTGAGTACACTTTCAAATCTTCACGAAATAATATTTTAAAAACTGCCACAGGTTTGTTGACTTACATCCCACATATTTTTGACTTCGCATGTATATATGACAGATGGTTGTTTCAAGTACTGCCAAAGTTTCTTTTGAGTATAGACACTTGCCGGAATGTGCTAGTTGTGTAAACACATGAGAACAAACAACGTTTTCGAAATACAGCGATTATGAATTTTAGTCGACTTTTGAGTTGATACATCAGTTACATTTTTATCAGTTTTATTTTGGGGGTACCCTTATTTGGGCGGCGGTCAAATAACCCATGTAAAGGCCACCTTTTATCTTAAAAGTGTTCCAGTTAGCCAAGTTGAGTGCCCTCAATAGCATACATTGAATATAACAGCACAGGAATGAATGTTTTCGTTTTGGTATGAAAATTGGTGCAATATATTTATTTTTGCACAGTTTAGGTAATCCACAAATTCTTCAACCCTGCCACCCCCACCGTCCAATCATTCTCTGCACCAACAATACATGTATTGTTTTGTTTAAAAATGTGGTTGTGTTAGTTTCTATTGCAAGAGAATGTCTTGTAGCATCAAAAATGCCTAAATACCCTTTTATTGGCGGCCATTTTGAAAATTGTAAAAAAACTACTGATTTCTTAATTTTTTCACGGTGGCTCTGTATCAGGTTTTGTTAAGCAAAAGCAAATGTCCATTTACGCCAAATTTGCTGTTAATCACATGAAGTGAAATATGCCTAACATACCCAACCGTTTACACTGGCGGCCATTTTGAAAAATTGTTTAAAAACTACCCATTTTTTATTTTTCGCGATGGCTCTGTATCAGGTTTTGTTAAGCACATAAAACTCTTCATATTTGCTTAATTTGGTGTTTGTTGCATGATTTGAATGATTTTGCAACATAGGAGCCCCACTAAAAGTGCACTGGGGACGCGGGGGCATCAGGGCGCTCTAATAAATCAGCTTCAATGTTTTTGTAGTGGTAAGGCGTCCGCTCCGTGATCGGGAGGTCGTGGGTTCGAACCCCGGCCGGGTCATACCTAAGACTTTAAAATTGGCAATCTAGTGGCTGCTCCGCCTGGTGTCTGGCATTATGGGGTTAGTGCTAGGACTGGTTGGTCCGGTGTCAGAATAATGTGACTGGGTGAGACATGAAGCCTGTGCTGCGACTTCTGTCTTGTGTGTGGCGCACGTGATATGTCAAAGCAGCACAGCCCTGATACGGCCCTTCGTGTTCGGCTGGGCGTTAAGCAAACAAACAAACAAACAAATCGTATAAACCAACTCATGTCCAACATAGGCACTTAGACCTGGCGGACAGTAAACAAAGGGAAGTCGCTTATTGGTCATCACAATGCTTCTTATTCTCTCAGGTGCCAGGAGTCTGGTTCCGCTTACTTTCACTTACTCCATTTCACATGTAACAGTTGTATGCATTTAGAGCGCTTCCTTCCATTTGTTTATGATTGGGCGGGATGGGAAGGGGATCAGTTCGTGTTACCAGCGATCAGTATCATTATAGTTCTTGCACTTACTTTCGATGGACGGAGATGATCATGAAATATGCGATGAACAAATTAGACAGCGCCAACGCCAAAAGCAGGCGGATCTGATACAAAAAAATAAGTTCACTGAATTATATGCTTCGTGACAAATTAATCCTTAAAAAGTGAGTAAGATAAACAAAGCAGTTAAACCAGCTTGTTGTATAAGTAATTTAATAAGATAAGATAAGAACACGTTAATGTCCATTTTTATTGAACATAAACATTGACACTTTTCCTTTGGCATCACATTGCAAAGACAACGATCAAAAAGCATAATCGTACATAAATACACTATTGAGATCAACTTTAACATAAGCATTTTAAAATGAGCTACATGTATATATATCACAGTAACTGACACTCTGAAACACAGACTGTTATACTTTATGAGCTGACCAGTCAACCTTTTGAACGCAGCAATGAAACTTCACACCTCTGCCATACGGTTAGACAATCAATACCGAAGCTGATGTGTTGCTTGAATCCTATCCGTCTCTAGACAGTACGTAAGACAATGAAAGTCATCACTCGAGGCTTTGCGCACAGACCAAGAGTTTGTAAAAAGAGACAACAATCCTCAGTGTGCACATCTGTTTCTTATGTGCAAATCTATACAAGAAATATACTTGCACACTAGATAGGTGGTTGTCGATTCCTTCGGGTCAGAAGAACACTTTTGCTTTCTGATTATTATTGGTGTACTCGGAGGTGATTGCATCGGTCTTGACTCGCAATATCAGCTGAAGAGACGATACAAATAATAACCAACCTACCAACCAACCAACCAACCTAGCAACCTACCAACCAACCAACCAACCAACCAACCTACCAACCAACCAACCAACCAACCCACCAACCTACCAACCAACCAACCTAACAACCAACCCACCAACCAACCTACCAACCAACCAGCCAACCTACCAACCAACCAACCTACCAACCAACCTACCAACCAACCTACCAACCAACCAACCTACCAACCAACCAACCAACCAACCAACCAACCAACCAACCAACCTACCAACCAATCAACCAACCTACCAACCAACTCGGAGGTACATGGCTCTTCAAGCCCTGATCTGAAGTCCCACACTAGAATCACGGAGACAAAGGAGCAGCTAAATTGAGTGCAATATGCCCCATTCATTATAGAAAATTTAAGTCTAAATTTAATTAGGAAGTTATTATGATTGTTAATGGTATATGAAATTGTGTTGTATACTTGTGTACTCTCTCTCTCTCTCTTTCTCTCTCTCTTGGTTGGTTGGTAGGTAGGTTGTAACGATGCTACATTGCTATTACTTGCAACGTAGTTGCTTCATTGACTCCGCAGTTTCACGGATTTTTTCTTCCCTCGAAGTTTCACACGTTTTTTGTTGCTTGAAAGTTTTCATTATAGTTACCTTTGACAATAATATGTCATGTTCGTTTGTATGTATATTTTTGTTTGTTTGTTTAGTCTGTTAATCGTTTGCTTGTTTGTCGTTTGTTTTTATTACTTCTTTAATTGATATTCCAACATTTTTAAAACGTATTATCATTACATTAAACCCTCCCATGGGCGAGGGCTGGATGTAAAAAAGCACCTGTTTGCTTATGCCATTACCCTCGTTAATAAAGAATTTGTCATTGTCATTGTCTGTCTGTCTGTCTGTCTGTCTGTCTGTCTGTCTGTCTGTCTGTCTGTCTGTCTGTCTCTCTCTCTCTCTCTCTCTCTCTCTCTCTCTCTCTCTCTCTCTCCGATCCTCTCTCTACTTATATTCTTTATCCATTCTATTGTCATGTCCTGTCTCCATTATACCTTTGTTGTTTGTCAAATATGTATAGTTTATAAATATATATACATACATGTGTATGCATATTTTGTTTGTTTTGGGTTAAAGAAATATTTGTCAAAGCCTCGTCGCAAGATATTGTAATCCGTATGATAAATTCTCCTGTTAGGGTCACCACCATAAGCTTGAGCTTGTTGTTGATCCTTAACATGTATTATGTTGAAGTATCTATGAACTGTTGAATACACACCGTTTAAAACAAGGGAGCACATCATGGACTATACACTCATTCCTAGGGCCCCCCCAAAAAAATTGTCTGTTTAGGGTAACCCGACCGACCCTATCGATTTGGCGCCGACCCAAAAACTTTTTTTTGATTTCAAAAAAAAAAAAAAAAAAAAAAGAGGTAAAAATGCTAAAAAGAGACATTTGGCGTTTCTTTCTCTCCCTTTCTCTCTGTTTTATTTATACGTTAGTTTTGAAACATGTATTCATCAAATATAAGAAGTAAATTTACACACACAGACACACAAAAAAAACACAAAAAAAACCTACCTACCTACCGACCCTACTTTTTTTGGTCATGTTACCCTAAACAGACAATTTTTTTTTTTGGCCTAGTCAATATGTTTACTTACCGATTCAGTGGTGATAACTCTGCCATCTGGTTCTACAGATGACGCACCAGGTTTTGGGGCTGTTATCACCGGAAGGAGGGCGGGGAAAGCAGCCAGAAACAGAAAAACAAAGCCAGATTTCAATAATTCCTTACTTCTTGAATTATATTTCATTTTCTTCATTACAAAGGTTTTGAGTAATGTGTTGAAGATTGAATTAATGAAAGGGTGCCATTGTTTTTGAGTTTCGGCTTCCAGTGAACGATTTCTTAGAATTACCCATTCTTTTTTTCTTTTTTCTTTTTTTTCTATGAATGATTTTGTATTGCGCTTTCACCCAAAAAAGTTGAGGCTGCACTGTGACAAGCTCATCTTTCAATTGAATTGATAGACATTTTTGTCAAATCATCTTCGATTCAGTCAGGGCTATGGGATTGCATTTCAGCTTTAATGACGTTCCTTGAAATTCAAAAAAATATAATTTAAATAGAAATGTTAGTAACAGAATAAAAAACAAGTCGCGTAAGGCGAAAATACAATATTTAGTCAAGTAGCTGTCGAACTCACAGAATGAAACTGAACGCAACGCAACGCAGCAAGACCGTATACTCGTAGCATCGTCACTCCACCGCCCGTGGCAAAGGCAGTGCACGTGGAATTGACAAGAAGAGCGGGGTATTCGTTGCGCTGAGAAGGATAGCACGCTTTTCTGTACCTCTCTTTGTTTTAACTTTCTGAGCGTGTTTTTAATCCAAACATATCATATCTATATATTTTTGGAATCAGGAACGGACAAGGAATAAGATGAAAGTGTTTTTAAATTGATTTCGAAAAAAAAAATTTGATAATAATTTTTATATATTTAATTTTCAGAGCTTGTTTTTAATCCGAATATAACATATTTATATGTTTTTGGAATCAGCAAATGATGGAGAATAAGATAAACGTAAATTTGGATCGTTTTATAAATTTTTATTTTTTTTTACAATTTTCAGATTTTTAATGACCAAAGTCATTAATTAATTTTTAAGCCACCAAGCTGAAATGCAATACCGAACCCCGGGCTTCGTTGAAGAGTACTTGACCAAAATGTCAACCAATTTGGTTGAAAAATGAGGGCGTGACAGTGCCGCCTCAACTTTCACGAAAAGCCGGATATGACGTCATCAAAGACATTTATCAAAAAAATGAAAAAAACGTTCGGGGATTTCATACCCAGGAACTCTCATGTCAAATTTCATAAAGATCGGTCCAGTAGTTTAGTCTGAATCGCTCTACACACACACACACACACACGCACGCACACACATACGCACATACACCACGACCCTCGTTTCGATTCCCCCTCGATGTTAAAATATTTAGTCAAAACTTGACTAAATATAAAAATGACGCATTGTATTCAATTCTTTTAGCTTACAACCTTTTCGACAAGAGAAAAAAAAGCAAAAGGAAAAAAAGAAAAGAAAATGAAAAAATTCTATTTGTATTAACATCGGCTTTTGGGGAAAGCCCAATTGGCGATTGTATCACTCGCCGACTGCATTAAATTGTCGTTAACCAGTTTTAATCAATGTACTTCTGATCAGGGGTATTTAACTGGTCTGTAGCTAGGGGAAGGGCTCCTAATATGGACCACTTTTTGTTTCATGCTAATAACTAGCTTGTTTTCTTGCGAAGTTTCATTGTGTGTTTGGTAGTCCTTCTCTCTTAAGTGAACCGTTAGGCCTAATTAGAGTGAAATAGCTTTGATAGACATTAAGCAAAAATTAAATACAGAAAAAATCCCAAAGGGTCCATATTAGGCGCCCAGGCTCCTAATATGGACCAGTGAAGCGGCCTTCACGAATCACTATCAAAAGCCCCCTATACTTCAAAATAGCATGATACAACTTATTGTGCATGTCAGACTAATTCAAATATGCTTTAGATTTATCTGCTTCGGGTTGATGAGAGCATTATTTGAAGCACACCAGGAAACAAAAGAAGCATATCAAAAACAGAGTGAAAATAAGTGAAATTATCAATTTCCGCAAAAAGAAGACAATTTGATATATTTTTTGAAAGCCCGAGGGCTAGTTATAGGTTATTTTCAGCAAGCTTCTTAATGAATTAATGAAAATAGCCTTTAGCTTTTATTTTCTTCGATTTGTTGAAGGTGATCCATATTAGGGGACTCACACATACTTTGATATTTTGCTATTATTTTTTGTTTGCAGTAGAAACTCGGGGTCAAAACTGCTAAAATGTAACACATACGGTCTTAGCTGTCATATATAGCCATTTTTGTGTGATAAAAGATTTGGCTGTGGACAGACACGAGTCCGTTTTAGGCGGCAAAGTTAGAGTGAACCATGCCAAAAGTGAAACAAGAAGAGCAAACGCTCGATCGAGTCACTTTCGCAGTTCTGAATATTATATGAGGCATCAGATGGACAGGAAGAAATTGCTATTCACAACACAATACAGATGTAAATAATTTGATGTAAAGAATAATCCTATAAAGTTTGAATCAAATCCGATGAATAGTTTCAGAGATATGATATTTCAATTTTTTTCCTTCAAGACATACCTGTGACCTTGAAAAAGGTCAAAGGTCACCAAAGCAGACGTCAAAGTGTAGAGGTCACTGGGAGTCACGTTCACATAAAATTTGAGCCCGGTCACTTTTATAGTTTCCGAGAAAAGCCCAACGTTAAGTTGTGTGTTGCCGAACAGAAAAGGCTAGTTATCTCCCTTGTTTTTCTGATAACGTTCGTAAAAGGCTACAGATGTAAATACTTTGATGTAAAGAATAATCCTACAAAGTTTCAATCACATCCGATGAACTTTGTCAAAGATATAAAATGTCTAATTTTTCCTTTGACGCTGACCTGTGACCTTGAAAAAGGTCAAAGGTCAACGAAACCATCGTTAAAGTGTAGAGGTCATTGGAGGTCACGACTAAACAAAATATGAGCCCGATCGCTTTGATAGTTTCCGAGAAAAGTCCAACGTTAAGGTGGTGTCTACGGACGGCCGGCCGGACGGCCGGCCGGACGGCCGGCCGGCCGGACAGACTAACACTGACCGATTACATAGAGTCACATTTTCTCAAGTGACTCAAAAAAGATAAAAAGCCTAACGGTTTTAAGGTTTGTGTTTCTGCAACTGTTTTGACATGCGCAAGTTATCCAGATAGGGTGAATACAGCGAATGAAATTGTTTTTAGCGCTCTAGCGCCGTTAGTTTGTCAGATCAAGAGGTGGTCCATATTAGGAGCCGGTCCATATTAGGAGCCCTTCCCCTATGTCTATACAGTGCAACCCCTTTCTAAGACCCCCTTATTTAAGACTCCCTCCCTTTTAAGACCTTGTTTTTCACAATTTCTGTTCGTAACCTCTGTAAATTTACCCCAATTTTGTTTGTTTGTTTGTTTGCTGAACGCCCAGCCGACCACGAAGGGCCATATCAGACATATAACGTGCGCCACACACAAGACAGAAGTCGCAGCACAGGCTTCATGTCTCACCCAGTCACATTATTCTGACACCGGACCAACCAGTCCTAGCACTAACCCCATAATGCCAGACGCCAGGCGGAGCAGCCACTAGATTGCCAATTTTAAAGTCTTAGGTATGACCCGGCCGGGGTTCGAACCCACGACCTCCCGATCACGGGGCGGACGCCTTACCACTAGGCCAACCGTGCCGGTACCCCAATCTTGTAATAAACTTGTCGATGACTATGTATATAGTTGAAGCCCCCTTGTAAGATCCCCACATTTATGACTACAGGTCTTAAAAAGGTGTGTGTGTGGGGGGGGGGGGGGTGTCCACTGTACCTGCAGATGACGCTGGCAGGCAGAACGCGGTCGCACAGTGTTCCGACGTGACGCCATCTCCGTCACAGTCCTGGCCGTGGTCCTGGATCACGTGACACACACGTGACCGCTGTCTGTAGCCGCTGCCACAACTCGCACTGCACGCCTGCCACCGCCCCCAGTGACCCCACGCACTGCTCGCTGTGGGGAATTGACTTTATCGTTAGTGTTGTTGTTATTGTTATTGGAAGTGGTGGTAGTGTTGATTTTGTTGTTGTTGTTGTTGTTGTTGTTGTTACTGCTGTTGTTGTGTTGGTGGTGGTGGTGGTGGTGTGTTGATGTTGGAGGTGGTGGTAGATAGTGTGTTGATGTTGTTGTTGTTGTAGTTTAGATTTTGGGGGTATATTTTTGTATGTGTGTTTGTTGTTGTTGTTGTTGTTGTTGTTGTTAAGTCCCTGAGGTGGTGGTGGTGGTGTGAGTGTGTGCGTGTGTGTGTGTGTCGGGAAGTAGAAGTAACTACTGAAAATGTACCATGGTCATCAGGGTAGGATAAATGATGATGATGATGATGATGATGATGATGATGATGATGATGATGATGATGGTGGTGGTACATGTAGTGCGGTAGTTGGTTCGTCGTTTTCATTTTCATTATTTAAGGTAAGGAGAAGACGAGTACAAGTACGATGGATAATACGACGACGAAACGATGACGATAATGGTGATGATGACTTTTAGTTCAGCGTTGATGTTCAATAATACAGTGTCCGTCACAAACATGTATGTCCACACGTTCGTATAAACCTGTCCGTCTCCTTGAGTTCACATGTCTGTGCAGAACTGCAGGCAGGTATGTGTTTTTTTAAAGCAAGAGGCATGAGGTGTATCTATGCTGATGAACTCACTTTCACACTCTGCTGCGTAGCAAGAGGTGGTCATCCTGACTTGACCAAGGCAGAAGGTGAGGTGACCAGTGGGCGGAGGGTTGTTGCACTGTCTCTGTCTGTAGCTCAGACCCTGACCGCACGTCACTGAGCAGTCTGACCACGCTCCCCACGATGACCAGCCTCCTGACACTGCAGAAGAAAGGGAGCAAAAGTTGCTGGCAGTTCAAAATCGGGTTTACTACACAAGGGAGACTAGCAGAGCGTCGCAACCTGGGCAGTTACCGATCATGCTTAGCTCCCTTGTATCCTGATTGCCTTCGTTTGGCATGTTACGGTAGATACATGTACTTTGAACTACAGCTATAACCTGTTAAAGCTGTGGTCTATTTATGACTTTCCGGGGCTACGAGGTTGAAAAATAGGGACACAATCATGTACAGAATTCTGTACAGCAAACGCTACCCGAAACCCCACCTATACGGCGTGTATGACCTTGAGAGCTTCAGTCAACGCTTGAATTTTGCAGGGATAACATCCGGTTTGCTCTCTCAAGACTGATCATATTTTATCTTCAAGAGAGATCAAGGGGAAAAAATAAACGCCCCGGCGAAGATTCGAACTCTCGACCTCGAGACTTCGTGTCTCATGTCCTAACCACTAGGCTACTGCGCCAATTGAGAAAAAGCAGGAAAAACATTGATATGAATTCATGTTATGTTATTCTTGAAGCAGCATGATTTATATCTCTATCCGCCCGTTGTTCAGAAGTGAATACATGTATAACCATTTCTTAGATGTTTGGTTTCAACTGCACAGAGCTTTGGAGAGATTCAATTACTGTTCTTGTCATTTTCTTGCATGTTTTAAATACAGATATCGCAGCTATTTGCATCCGCGAATGTCGTGTAGCATGACGGTGTAAACATGTACTGCGATTCCGTAAAACATGTTTGCAAATAAAGGCAAATATTAATGTCAATTTTTACGTTTTTGCAACGCATGAATGGTAATTGAAGCGTAGAATGATATAAAATTATCAATTTTTTATCTTTGACAACACTGGTGAAGTGGCCTAGCGGTTCAAACATCGGACCCGACATTTCGAGGCCCCGAGGCCTTGAGTTCGAATCCCTGCCAAGTCGTTTATTTTTTCTGCTCGATCCTTCTTGACCAATATGCTCAGCTCTGCGAGAGCAAACCGGATGTTACCACTGCAAAATTCAAGCGTTGACTGAAGCTCTCAAGGTCATACATGCCGTATAGGTGGGGTTTAGGGTAGTGTTTGCTGTACAGAAATCTGTACATGATTTTGTACCAATTTTTCAACCTCCTAGCCCCGGAAAGTCATAAATACACCACAGCTTTAACGGTCATTCGAACAGTTACTGTGTCGTTTGCTTTGATAGGTTTGATAAACTTTTATTACTGAAAACAGAACACGCACGCACGCACGCACACGGGCGCGTGCACGCACTGACGCGCGCACACACACACACTGACACACACACACACACACATACCACCACCACCATCACCACCACCACCTCCACCAATAACAACACCAAAACAACAATATCACTGCGGCCAAAGTAACATTAAAGACAACACACGACAATCAAGT
>NC_090256.1:18699706-18712206 GCF_037325665.1 Littorina saxatilis
AATGGGAAGGCAAGTGGAGACAAGCGTCACGAACATGGACTCAGTTAACCCAGCTTACCACCACACACCTCTTCGTCACATGACACGGTCTATGAGAATTCTTACACTTCAAAAAAAGCCCAACCTCGACAGCTTGGTTGTTCGCTCATTTGATTCAGGACGAAACAAAACATTTACAAGAACTTCGACCTATTGGCTTTTAAAGTGGACAAACAGAAAACACATAAGACAACAGTTATTGATAACTGATGCTGTGACTTAATCATATCGTAGAATACAGCATGACTTCCCTTCTTTGTCTCTGTTAATCTAGGGAGAAAATATCCAGCGATATTTCTCCGTAGGCCTAAAGTTCGGCCATGACCTAGGCAAAATAACTTGCGCAGCCGCAGAAACAAGAAAATTGACAAAACTGGCCTTGCCAAGACTGAAACAAAATATAGTTCTACAACTTCTAGGCTTGGGTTGATTGCCCATGTTGAATTTCCAATGATTTGTTGCCGCATCCCATGAAAAAATCTCTTTACTTTGGTCATGCCATATATACGTTACAGCTCAGTCCATCCATGGTATCGCGTGATAGTTTGTCTCGACGGGGTGAAAGAATATAATGACGTCACTCTCGGCAGAGCCTCGAGTGACGTCATCATATTCATTGACCCAGTCTCGACAAAATATCAGGCGATACCATGGATGGACGGAGCTGTAACTTATACATACGACTGTGATGTATCCAAGATGGTCGAAGCAATGACAAAAGTCATTATGATTCATGATACAAGAATATTAACAGGCCACCCCTTTTCAATGGTGATGCTATTAATGTGTCCAAATGGAAGTGTTCTCTCTATTCCACGCAAAAGCCTCGACTTATATCTATGTCGGTGTACACGGCCGTTCACACGGAAAGGAGCGTATCTTTAAATGAACGAAAACGAGCTAAACCCATGTGGGCGAGAAGAGGGTAACAAGAAGTCACGAACATGCTCTTATTTGTCACAAATCCTCGACCGATTTCAATCCTCGACCTTTTGACCCTCGACCAAATGTCTTCGATCTTTTGTGCCTTTTTGTACATTTTGTGCCTCGACCTTTTGGTCCTCGACTTTTTGGTTCTCACCCGTCACAATCATGCAATGATTTGTCAAGAACGAGTATGCATTTGTTACGAACATGCACATATTGATCACGAACATGCACTGATTTGTCAACAACATGCACTCATTTAAATTTTATTGAAAAATGAGGGTGTGACAGTGCTGCCTCAACTTTTACAAAAAGCCGGATATGACGTCATCTATTTATCGAAAAAATTGAAAAAAATGTCTGGAAATATCATTCCCAGAAACTATCATGTACAATTTGATAAACATTGGTCCAGTAATTTACTCTGAATCGCTGAATACACACACACAGACACACATACACCACGACCCTCGTCTCGTTTTCCCTCTTGTCAAAACTTGATTAAATGTAAAAATACCCTCCTTCCTGTGTATAAGGCCAAACAAAATATATGTTGGTTTTGGGTAGCATGACCCAAACAAAATAGGGTCGGTAGGTCGGCCTTTTTTTTTTTTTTTTTTTTTTCATAGTCTCGGTATGGTTAGCAAAATGTGCCTTTTTTTTTGGGGGGGGGGGGGGGGGGGAGGGGGGGGATTTTTTTGAGAAATGAAAAAAAAGTGTTAGAGTTGGCGGGAAAAAATAGGGTTACCCTAAACCAACATATATTTTTGTTTGGCCTAAGCTTTCCACCACGCACGCACCTCTCCAGGCCATAAGAAAGAAAGAGAAAATCCTTAGGCTTGGTAAGATATCAAATATCAACAGTCTGGCTGTTTCAGTCATGCGCGAAGATTGACGCAGGTGCTATCACACAATTGATTCAGCCCAAAATCCCATTCAGCACAGAGTGTAACCACGCTGTACATTGCCGGTATGTTTCCAAGTGGAAACGCGATCTGAAAGACGTGGGCAGATCTATAGCTGGTGATTTAGAATAGAAGAGGATTTACGCGAAAAGGAAGGTAAAAATCTTGTATGCTCGTTTTCTCCGCCCCCTCTTCTGTTCTTTTGCCTTGGCTGCAGGCACAAACACCTTTTCGCGAGCTTGAGGGCAGCCCTCGGCGCTTCAATGCGTGGCTCGATCTATCTTTGACTTTTGTGTGTGTGTGTGTGTGCTGAATGCACACACACGGTTGAGACAGAAAGTGCATCACAATACCGCTGTGGGCTTCATCGGCATTGAAAATAAATTTGGAAAGCTGATTCTATGACCATTTATAAGTTAAAATGGCACCAGATGGCACCATTTTGCTTCTTTGAGCCAAAATTTTTTTCCGGGGGGGCATGTTTGCTGATTCCAAAAACATATAAATATGTTATATTCAGATTAAAAACAAGCTTTGAAAATTAAATATATAAAAATTATTATCAAAATTAAATTGTCCAAATCAATTTAAAAACACTTTCATCTTATTCCTTGTCGGTTCCTGATTCCAAAAACATATAGATATGATATGTTTGGATTAAAAACACGCTCAGAAAGTTAAAACAAAGAGAGATACAGAAAAGCGTGCTATCCTTCTTAGCGCAACTACTACCCCGCTCTTCTTGTCAATTTCACTGCCTTTGCCATGAGCGGTGGACTGACGATGCTACGAGTGTACGGTCTTGCTGAAAAATGGCATTGCGTTCTGTGAGTTCGACAGCTACTTGACTAAATATTGTATTTTCGCCTTACGCGACTTGTTCTTGATTTGTCTAAATTCTGCTCATGATTATCACAGGTGAAGCAAATGGCATGATAGGATGTACATGTTACTTAGTTCAGTCTTAGTTGCAGTGCTGCAAAGCAAGCACAACTGTACAAATCAATCTTCGTTCTAATCAAAACACACAGAAAGCTCCGTCACTGAACACATTACTGAAAAGGGTACGAAGGGAAACAATTTGATGAAAGTGGTACGAACGGACACATTTTCCCGTCAAAATCAGTACGAACGGACACAAAACTGTTTTTTGCAAATTCAATTCGTCTTATGAAGTTATGGTTCACATAGGTCCAATATCACACGCATTCGTACTTTGTGCTATTTGAAAACGATTGGAATACACAGAACTTGTAGTGGGGGCCTGTTTCACTCTGATCTAACGAATGTGTATGAACGGAAACGCTTTTCGTACGAAGGGAAACATGCACTTTTGTACGAACGGAAACATGGGGTATGAACGGAATCTGTATGTTTTCAAAAGACAAGTGATTGTACAAAAGCCATGGGTTTCTATAAACTTCTGTTCAAGCGAAATGTCGTAACAGGCAATGGTTTTGGTGATCATGTGCAAATCAAGGGTCAGATTCGATAACAGAGCGAGAAAAACAAGAAAATGTTAAAAAATCAGGCAATTTTGCCACGTTCGGCCCGCGTGTGTTATTATTAGGATTCACTAGCACCTTGGTACTTATCGTACACATAGCCCAACCATTTCGCTACCTTATTCTTTCAATATCACACAAGCGCGCTGCCCACACGACTTACCACAACGTTTTTCCCGAAGCAAGTGACGAAAATGGGGCTGTATGAACGGACACATCCTGCGGATGAACGGAAACATCCGGTGGATGAACGGAATCAGTTGACACACCGTGACTGCATGTCTACTAAAACGGCTACATTTCGTCTACAACACATCAAAGCACAAGCCGCGTCTGCATCCCTCAGCAGGTTCACGTCATATTCCGGAGTATTCAGATCAAAGCACGAAGCCGCGGCGTATCAGCACGATTGCAAAACTGAAGAGAATTCTCATGCCCTCGTACAGATAAAACACTCGAAAGAATTACACGCACTTGTCACACACAGAAACAGATTGCATATAGATCTACATTTGATCATTCAAAACAACAATCGCGCTTTCTGTATATGTCTCTGAGAATTTACACACGCACACACTAGCTCTCTCTGTCCTAAAATATCAATATGTGACAAGACAGACAGAGAGACAAACAAACAGACAGACAGACAGACAGAGACAGACAGAGACAGAAAAACACACACACACACACACACACACACACACACACACACAGTGTGTGAATGTGTATTTGTACGTCTCCATGCGTGTCAGCCACGGTATGTGCGTGTGAATGTCTGCGTATAAATGCTTCTCTTTACATCACTTAATACATTTTCTTTTTAAGCATACACTTTTGAACCGAACTCAGAATGTTTTATTACCTGCGTGTGTGTGTGTGTGTGTGTGTGTGTGTGTGTGTGTGTGTGTGTGTTTGAGAGACGCACACAGACAGCCATAAACAGACAGAAGAGCCCGGGCGAAGCCGGGTCTCTCACGCTAGTTAAAGAAATAAGGCTTTGTTTTAGGGATTTTAACCTTAGGTGCCAACCATAAAAAAGCAAAGACAGCCAGACCAAGAGGGCCGCACCACCGGGGTAAACTTGCGTACCCTGCTCAGTGACATAAAGCGGTGCTGTTCACAAGGTGTTAACTGGGGGGCCCGGGTAGCTCAGGTGGTAGAGCACTGGACTTGTGATCGAGAGGTCGCTGGTTCGAATCCGGGCCGGGACGGACACGGGTCAACTTTATGTGCAGACCCAGAGACGGTATCCATCTCCCACCCCCGTGTCACCACAATGGCACGTTAAAGATCTTGGTCATTCTACCATAAGTGCAGATGGCTGATACCAC
This sequence comes from Littorina saxatilis, assembly GCF_037325665.1. Taxonomy (NCBI): domain Eukaryota; kingdom Metazoa; phylum Mollusca; class Gastropoda; order Littorinimorpha; family Littorinidae; genus Littorina; species Littorina saxatilis. Next base: position 18,704,414 of record NC_090256.1, read on the forward strand.
CTAAACACGCAAACATCAAAAAGCCGTAAAACTCGAATCGTATAAACCAATTCATGTCCAATATAGGCAATTAAGACCTGACGGACAATAAGCCCCTTAAAATTTACTTTTTACTTTTTTGGTGTTAACTGGAAACAGAAACCACAATTTCCACTTGAAAGTATCACACGTCTTCTCAAACGTTTAGATTTGAAGTGGTGTACACATAAGTTTGGCAAACGTGCTTTGAACTAGAGTAATGGCGTAATGGCTTGGTGGTAAGACGCCGGCCTCCAAAGCGGAAGGTCGTGGGTTCGAATCCCGGCCGCGTCTGGTGGGTTAAGGTGGAGATTTTTCCGATCTCCCTGGTCAACTTATGTGCAGACCTGCTAGTGCCTTATCCCCCTTCGTGTGTACACGCACGCACAAGACCAAGTGCGCACGGAAAAGATCATGTAATCAAAGTCAGAGTTCGGTGGGTTATAGCAACAAGAAAATACCCAGCATGCTTCCTCAGAAAGCGGCGTATGGCTGCCTAAATGGCGGGGTAAAAACGGTCATACACGTACAAATCCACTCGTGCGAAAACACGAGTGTACGAGGGAGTTTCAGCCCACGAACACAGATGAAGAAGAAGAAGAGTAAATAAATGCTCAATACTAAAAGCACAAGTCTAAGATGGTGACCCGAATCATTTTACACGGCAAGGAACATGTCTTTAATGGTAAACAGAAACGACAATTTCGATTGGTAAAGCATGACATGTATTCTCAAATATTTGCGGTTTGAAGCGGTGTGTTCACCTGCGTCTGGGAAACGTGCTTTGAAACTAGAGTAAATAAATGCTAATAATAAAGTCCTGGCCAAGACTAAGCCGAATTATTTGCAACGTAAGGACTGCAAGCAGAAACGACAATTTACACCTGACACATCATACGTATCTATATATATATACGACTTGTGTCTGTGTGTGTGTCTGTTCGCGATGCGCGGCCAAGGTTCTCGATGGATCTGTTTCAAATTTGGTGGCCATATTCAGGTACACCCGGGACACAACCTGGTCGATGAGATATTTCAACACGTGCTCTCAGCGCGCAGCGCTGAACCGATTTTGTTTTTTTTGTCTGGATCCACTACCAGTAACTCTTCCTTATCTTCTCCAGTGTTTTCAGCGTTTACCTCCCTTCCTTCGTATGGCGCGCGGATATTCCCATTTCGTTACTATTTTTAGAAGGTCACTGCACGTTACTATTTTTAGAAGGTCTCCAGTGTTTTGCGCGTTTATCTCCTTTCCTTCGCAGCCTGGTATTCGGCTCTACTTCTTCCCGGCGAAGCCGGTACCCGGCGAAGCGGGTAATCATCCAGTTATCAAATATTTTCATTTAAAGTGGTGTACACATGAGGTTGGCAAACGTGCTTTGAAGCGAGAGTAAATACAGGCCCAACATTAACGCTTGTCATGTTTACATAACCCTCTGAACGCCGAGTTTCTCTTTTGTCCCACTGACAAAAAAAATTTGAATATGATTCAAGCGGGGACACTACTAACATGGCAACATGGTTATTTGAGGTGGGTTTTTTTTATTGGTATTCTAGCGTGTCGGTTAAAGAAAAACGAACTGGATTAAAACGCTTCAACGGGCAACACGACGAATATAACAGCATGATTGTTTGAGTTGTACTGCAATACTATGTAATTAAAAGAAAACGAAATTGACTAGTACTCCAACGCTTAAACCGAGAATATGTGACCCTCCACCACGAAATGAGTCGCATGTCACCTTTGCATGATTTTCATGTTTTTACATTTTCCTAAAGAGATTTTTATGCTCTATCCAGTGGTGAAAACCGTTTTAGAAAAGAGCAAAAAAAAACTGTTTGAGTTATAAGCCTGTGACTAAGGTGATCCTCCCACTGTTACCATACACTCCCCGGACTTATATTAAGCCTAGCGCAGAACCGCGCGAGGTGACATGCGACTCATTTCGTGGTGGAGGGTCACATATTACCAATATAAGAGCATGCTTATTTGAGTTGTTCCGCAATGCTATCCTACTGTTTAGGTTGTAGAAAAACGAATTTGTTTCTAACGCTTCAACCGGGAATATTACCAATGTAAGAGAAATGTTATTTGAGTTGTTCTTCAATGCTTAAGGCCTACTAGTGTTTTGGTTTCAGGAAGACTTTGATTCAAAAGCTTTAACTGTGAACACTAACAATATTACAGCATGATTATTTGAGTTGCTCTGCAATGCAATACTAGTGTTTAGGTTAAAGGAAAACGAATTTAATTCAAACGCTTCAACCGGAAGTATTTCCAATAATACAGCTTGACCATTTGAGTGATTCTGCAATACTATAGGCCCTACTCGTGTTTCGGCTACAAGAAAAAGAACATGACTCAAAAGCCTCAAATGGGGACACTACAAACATCACAGCATGATCTTTTTTAAAGGACCAGACCACGCTGTTTTAAAGGTTATTAGAACCACTAACCGATGACTGAAGGTTAGAGAAATGCACCTAAAGATTCCAAAAATGTAAAGAAATTCACCGATTCGTAGCTTAATCATTGTGATTTAATTAAAAACGTTCCGCCAAATTCGTCTGCTAAACGAGACTTCGAAATGGCCGCCAGTAGACGAGAACCGGCTGTGACGTCACTTAGTGTTTGGAAACCGAAAGTTACAGCTTACGCTCAAGTGGGCGTTTGCCTAAATCGAGCATCAACAGCACGCCGAAGGAATGCGCACGGCTGCTGATAGCTATGAAGTATAGAAAAAAGGTTCAGGCATCAGTTGTCACCTTTTTCCGATGGGCTTACAACTTCTGCAGCAAGACTGATTAACTGGAATAGGCCAACACGATGTGCTGTGTTTCGCGACACTTTCTTCCAATGCGAACGCAGTTAAGCCGGCAAGAAAACCTGGCACACACAAAACAGCTGTTGCCTAACGCAGTTCCAGTTCCGACAATTGTTGACCACTCACAGGAGGTCAGAAACCGGATACCAATGTCATCAGAACGATCTGCTTTCACTAAACGCAGACGAAAGGAAGTGAGTACATGTATACTGAATGTGTTCTGTAAGGGATAGGGGTTCAGTGTCACTGGGCGTTTTTGTCAGACTGACAGTATTTGTAGTGGAATGGCATCTGTTCCTAATTTTAAGCACATGTGTTAAGATTACAGATTAAAACATATATCTGTTACTACATGTCCGTCCCCATGCACCCACCTTAAAGTTCCCTCTCTCTCTCCCTCTTTTACACTCACCTGGGTAATCGATGAGTCTCAGGTTTAATCAGTGTCCGTCCATATACACATAGACATTCACACAAACACACACACGTTGTTATAGTTGTTATCTAATTCAGTGTTGTATTAAATAGATAAAGAAATCGTTAATACAGCAAGCTTGCATGAATAATTTGCTGTTGTCCTTTTTTTCAGATCAGGTTCTGTAATACAGTAATTATAATTAATACAAGTACAAATTCATGTTTGCAGTCATACTCATAGTGTGTGAGTGTGTGTGTGTGTGTGTGTGTGTGTGTGTGTGTGTGTGTGTGTGTGAAAAGCACTTTGATACTTAAAACATCTGTGTTATTTGATTTTATTACAAAACTGCAGTCAGAATATTAAGCAGACCTATTCCAACAATACATTTTGATCAGCAGTAAATGTAATGTCAAATTATGAACAACAATCATGTGAGCAGATATATCTAACAGAAACAAATAGTCTAGCAAAATAATACAACCAAGTACATGTATGGACATCATCATCCACATAAAAAAATTGATTGTAGGAAGAGCACTCTGTGTTATTACCACTGCTTCAGTCAAACTGCCAGTTCAACTTTATCTCTGTGGGTTTTTTTTTTCTCTCGGAGTAACATGGGGAAAAAAAAACCTTTAAAAAACTTGCATGCAACAGAGCTGGATTGTTTCTAGTGATCATGCAGCATGATTTATCCGCATAGAAAACTACTGAAACACCTAAACAGAAATAGCAATGTCTACAGAAAAAACCCACTGTTTGATTGCTGTCTGTAGTACTCCTCTTGCTAACAGTGGCATTAAAATAATTAAAACTAAGCTATGCTCTCTTGGGGGGGGGAAAAGTGCTCTAAGTACTTTTTGTGTCTACATAGGCAAAACAAAACTATGCAATGTTTCAGATTTCCTGACCCACCCTATGTTTTTCCTCCTTATCCTGGACTATTTTGGACTCTTACAAAAATGTAGGCTACTTCAAAAATGACAAATCTTAATTTTGCAGGCTTACAAGGAAATTGACTCTTCTCTTACAACCAGAATACACCATGATTTCAAGCAAATAAAAAAACTACATGCACCTGAGAAAAAAAACAGTTTAATTCAAGAAGTTAGACCTCCTAACCCCAGCTTTTCAATTCAATTCAATATGTTGTTGATGTTGATTATGGAGCTTAACGTCCTCCCAGGTAACTAGGGACCTATATTGGGGCATGATTTTTTATACAATGTTAAAAGTGTAGGGTGTAATGGGGGGGAGGGGGACTGGAGGGTGACGGGGTGTAGTCGCTAATAAATTTAAAGGTGCGTTTATTATCTAATATACCAGACATTTTGTTTTGGCTGGTGTACAGAATAACATCACATAAAATCGCACTCGCAAAACATACAAAACACATAAAATGTACACATCATAACCCAAACCACACATATCCATACCAGCACCATCACACACATATCCACATACATACTCTAGTTTGTACATTATAAAAATAAATACATTATGATTAATATCATTACTAGTCAACTTAAATTAAGGCTCAAAATAGGTCTTAAGATGGATGTTATTTAGTGTAATGAAGAGATTATAAAAACCAAAAAAAGCTATGAGAAAGAAAGTATGAAAGAATTATGCCCTTTCTCCGGTGAAAGTTCTGCTGATTGTGGTAACTTTTTTTTCTGTCTAAAACAGGCATCAGGTTAACTGAAATTCAGGCTGCTTTCCCATGCAAAGTACAAATGCAAGTGTCCATAAACCAGGGTTTAATACAAAGTCATGTAGTATGTGAGTGAGTTCTGATGAAAAAGTGATTGTGTTGTAATATTGGTTATTACTGAGTGTTGATGTTACAATGATTACATTATAAAAACAACAACAGAACAATGTGAAGAGCAAACTTCTTCTGTGGGCATGCAAGTGAGTTAATCTTGTGTGTGTGTGTGTGAAACTATATGTGACTGAGTGTTACAAATTTAAATGACAACAGTTTTCTTGATAGCCTTTAAAAACAACAACAAATACATACATTTAACAATCAAACAAATATAGGCACCTCAAAAAAAGTTGTATGTACACCTTCGTGGCTGGTGATGCATTCTTGCTCCCCTGCAAGTTTTCATTCTACAATGTACCTCAGGCTAGCTTCCTCTCTCTCTCAAATCTGCCCCTCCCACACAATACAACAGGTACAGTGGCCACTCTGACACCAGTCTCTGAAATAATCAAGAACAGTTAAAACTGCGATGAGCTGTTGTTCTTTTACTCGTGAATGCAATGCATGAACACTTAAACAATATCCCACTTATTCGCGAGTGCGTTGACAAGGCGAGAGTGAAAAAATAGCACAGACTCGAAAGCAGACGATAAGTTCAGCACAGAGAGCGGGCGTGTTTACCTTTGATCGCTGAGACAAACAGTGTCGCAATTTTCATCGTCACTGTTTCACTACTGCTGGAAGTGGCCTCCGCCCTCATCTTTCATGCTTGATTCGAGGAGAGAAACCGGTAGTTCGAACATGTACGGTTCAATTTTGTCTGCAGTTACGCTTGTTGTTGTCATGTTGGTAAACTACCATCTCCACACGGTGTGACGTCACGGATAATTTATTCATAAGCCAGTCTCGCGAAGATCACGCGGCACAATGGCGGGTCGTTTTGGAGAAGAAATCCGTCGCTTCGGTCACAAAATTCGTCGGATTACGGCCTTAGAAGATTCCGAAGTAAACCAAACATTGTTGAAGACGGTAAGAAAGTGGTTTTCTAACTAACTGCAAACATCGGGAAGTGTTCGGTCGCGCAGGAACACGATTCGAAGCGTTTTTGACGCTAAAACAGCGTGGTCTGGTCCTTTAATTAGGCCATAGTGCTATGCTTGTATTTGGCTAAAGAAAATGAATTTGATTAAAACGTCTTAAACAGGAACATTATCTGCAATGTCATACTAACGTATTGCCTGAATAAAATCAGTCTCATTCAAATGTCGCAAACGGGAAGGCTACCAACATTGCATCTTAATCATTTGAATTATTCTACACTATTATGCAAGTATTTTGGCTAAGGGAAACACTTTTAAAGTCAGACACTCCTTATTTTAAATAGGAAATCCGATCTCATTTTCAGAGTCTTTTCTTCTCCAAATTGTTTTTAGGTCAAACGTGTGTTTATTCACACCGTTTGTATTTCCGCGTTAACTTGGCTGCCTACTGTTCAATAGTCACAAATTCTGCAGGTCATATCCGGGACACATAATACCAGGGACTTTCAAATCGAGATTAGTACTAGTAACTTATAATGTTACTTCGACGCTCACAGAGTTGCAAGATAGAGAGGCGCGCGCAACTTTTGTCACGAATCCAACAAACTCTAGCAATAGTTTAGGATCAAAGCCTATTGAACTTCAATTTAAATTTGGCCTCTAAGAAATAAGATTTATGCTGAATTGGCGTCGCATATGACCCCAAATCTGGGTTCTCGAAAAAAAGACGGCAGTGAAAAAAACCTTAATAATTTGCCGTTCACTACCGACCGAATGTAGAATCATAACCTAATGGGCAGAATATACCTGCTCAGTTTCAGCGGCACAGACGACGCACGGTCTATCATTTATGCCGCGATGGGGATTATGACGAGTACTTGTCCTGTTTTCCTTTCATGCAACGTGTAGCGGGCTGGGATAAACTGCAGTGCGTCGTCGGTCCTGCTGAAGTTACATAATTATGTGAGCGGAGCCCCTGATGAGGCAGAGCGTTGGTGATAAGAAACAAGGGGAAGTAATTCTTTCTTTATTTTGTGTTTAACGTCGTTTTCAACCATTCAAGGTTATATCGCGACGAGGAAAGGGGGGAGATGGGATAGTGGAAAGGGGGGAGATGGGATAGAGCCACTTGTTAATTGTTTCTTGCTCACAAAAGCACTAATCAAAAAATTGCTCCAGGGGCTTGCAACGTAGTACAATATATGACCTTACTGGGAGAATGCAAGTTTCCAGTACAAAGGACTTAACATTTCTTACATACTGTTTGACTAAAATCTTCACAAACACTGACTATATTCTATACAAGAACCACTTAACAAGGGTAAAAGGAGAAACATAATCCGTTAGTCGCCTCTTACGACATGCGGGGTGCAGAGAAATAAGGATGTGGAAAAGAAGACTTTTGGTAAGTGAAATAAAGGTGATGGATCCAGTCAGGTAGAAATAAGACAACAAGAAAAGAATTGGAAAACTGCAGGGAATAGTAGGGAGAGTTTTCTTGGAAGGAAATATAGGTGAAAGGACTGGTAAGGCAGAAATAAGACAAAAGAAGAGAAGTAAAGGGGTGGGGTAGCTCTGTTTAAACGCTCCCGCCGCGTGAAGGCGACCCCATGGGAGCGGACGTGACTGCACAACAAGAGTAAGTGAGAGGTATACGGAACCAATCTCCCGGCACCTGAGAGAATAACAGGCATCAGCAATGAACAAGCGACCTTCATCCTTTCATGCTTATTACCGGAGGTAGATTTTGCACAGGCACGTATTGTTTTCATCACTATTGA
>NC_090256.1:18717206-18779706 GCF_037325665.1 Littorina saxatilis
TCCCTTAAAATGGTGATAAGGGACACATGAAGAATACCTTCATTCTCGCGTAAACCATTGTGTCAATAAGTAAAAATCGGTCCAGGATTTACGAAAGATTTGAGCATCATTCCAGTGGGACACGTACCAGGCTTACTGTGCAGAGTGGGGACTTTTTTTGCTGAGTTCATTTCGTTACTGCCACCTTTGTCTATCTGAAAAAAAAGAAAATAAGTCGCGTAAGGCGAAATTACAACATTTAGTCAATCTGTCGAACCCACAGAATACAAGTCGCGTAAGGCGAAATTACTACATTTAGTCAAGCTGTGGAACTCACAGAATGAAACTGAACGTAGTCCGCCGCTAGTGCAAAAGGCAGTGAAAGTGACGAGCCTGTTTGGCGCGGTAGCGATTGCGCTGTGCTTCATAGAACGCTTTACTGTACCTCTCTTCGTTTTAACTTTCTGAGCGTGTTTTTAATCCAAACATATCATATCTATATGTTTTTGGAATCAGGAACCGACAAGGAATAAGATGAAATAGTTTTTAAAACGATTTCGGAAATTTAATTTTGATCATAATTTGTATATTTTTAATTTGTAGAGCTTGTTTTTAATCCAAATATAACATATGTATATGTTTTTGGAATCAGAAAATGACGAAGAATAAGATGAAATTGTTTTTGGATCGTTTAATAAAAAAATAATTTTAATTACAAGTTTCCGATTTTTAATGACCAAATTCACTCATTAGTTTTTAAGCCACCAAGCTGAAATGCAATACCAAACCCCGGCCTTCGTCGAAGATTGCTTTGCCAAAATTTCAATCAATTTAATTGAAAAATGAGGGTGTGACAGTGCCGCCTCAACTTTTACAAAAAGCCGGATATGACGTCATCAAAGGTATTTATCGCAAAAAAGAAAAAAACGTCCGGGGATATCATACCCAGGAACTCTCATGTCAAATTTCATAAAGATCGGCCCAGTAGTTTAGTCTGAATCGCTCTACACACACAGACAGACAGACAGACACACACACACACACACACATACACATACACACACACACACACACACACACACATACACATACACCACGACCCTCGTCTCGATTCCCCCCTCTATGTTAAATCATTTAGTCAAAACTTGACTAAATGTAAAAACTGACCGCACTGCATTTTTTTTTTAACCAAGACAAAACAGCTTCGTCAATCCACGCGGCAAGGAAGTCGCTTATTTTTTCCGTGCAACACGAAGTGAAACTGACATGCAAGAATAGCACAATAGCGTACTGCGGTAAGCAGGGAAGCCCGCTTTTCTGTATTCTTTTTAACTTTCTGAGCTTGTTTCGAATACAAAATATTATATTTATATGTTTTTGGAATCAGGAAATGATAAGGAATAAGATGATATCATTTTTGGATCGATTTCTTAAATAATAATTGAAGTACTAATTAACCTATTTTCGTTAATTGTGATCACATTTTAAGAGTAAACATGACATATGTATATACTTTTTAGATTTAAAATTTAATGAAGAATACGATGCAATCAATTTTAAATCTGTTTGCGAAAAATCGATTTTAATGACAACTTTAATGAGCAAACTTTTAAGCCTCCAAGCTGAAATGCAATACCAGAGTCCGGGTTTCGTCGAAGATTACTTGACCAAAATGTGTCTCGATTCCCCCCTCTACGTTAAAACATTAAGTCAAAACTTGACTAAATGTAAAAAGAGAAAACATTACAGCAAAAAAAATCTGAGTAGGAACTTTTGTTCGGTAAAACGTATTTGCTGAATGTATTTTGTAACTGACACCCTTGCCAATCTGCAAAAAGTAATTCAGCAAACACAAATCCTACTGTGCGTTGAAATCGGTCACACTGTTGATCTTTGGTATTTGTTCAAGTAAAAGGTTTTTTATTTCCTGAAAAAAAAGCAAGGAGAGCTATCAATTGCATGGGAAAGGAATTAAGAATTAAATATAACGTTCAGCCGACTGAAGTCGACTTTCTTGCTGGATAGGCTAATCGCTTTACGCGTTATCTGGTAATCAGTTCGGGCTGAGACAAGAGTCTTAATTAAGATCTATTACGATTTGACTCTAGGCAGGCTATACTCCAAGTAGCAGCGTGTTACGAAACAGAAACGCTGTCATTTAAAGCTACCTTCCTAGTCATTTAAAGCTACCTTCCTAGCCATTTAAAGCTACCTTCCTAGTCATTTAAAGCTACCTTCCTAGTCATTTAAAGCTACTTTCCTAGTCAATTAAAGCTACCTTCCTAGTCATTTAATTCAAGCTGCCTTTCTAGTCATTTAAAGCTACCTTCCTAGTCATTTAAAGCTACCTTCCTAGTCATTTAAAGCTACCTTCCTAGTCAATTAAAGCTACCTTCCTAGTCATTTAATTCAAGCTACCCTTCTAGTCATTTAAAGCTACCTTCCTAGTCATGTAAAGCTTCCTAGTCAATTAAAGCTACCTTCATAGTCTTTAAAAGCTACCTGGCTTGCCATTTAAAGCTACATGCATTGTCACTTAAAGCCACTGGCCGATATATATGATGTGTTTATTTTCATTGTAAATTAACTGAAGGTTTGGTAAAATGAGACATGAGCCATATCACCACCCCCCCACACACACACACACACACACACACATACACACACGCGCACGCACGCACGGACACATACACTCACTAACACACACACACAAACACACACACACACACACTGACACACACACACACACACGCGCGCTCGCTCGCACGCACGCAAGCACGTACGCACGCACGCACACACACACTCTCACACATCCACATCCACGCACACACACACACACACACACACTCTCTCTCTCTCTCTCTCTCTCTCTCTCTCTCTCTCTCTCTTTCACACACACAGTTTCTGTTCTCATATCAGTGAGCATCAGTGTTTGAGCAACCCTTTTTTTGTTTGTTTGTTTGTTTATTTGTTGCTTAACGTCCAGCCGACTACGCAGAGCCATATCAGGACGAGGAAGGGGGGGATGAAGGGGGCCACTTGTCAAGCGATTCCTGTTTACAAATGCACTAACCCATTACTTGTGTCCCAGCAGGCTTTAGTAAAACTAAATTAATACCTACTGGAAGATTACCAGTTTCCAGTATGTTAAAATAGGCTTAACCTATCTACTGCTGGACTTACATCAGAACACTAACAGATTAAACTATACATGAATCGCGAGACAAGCGGCAAGAGAAGAGATTTTTGGAAAAAATACAGGTGAATGAGCAAGAAGGCAGAAAAAAGAAAAGAATTCATGAAGAAAAAGAGAGCATGACAGGAAAGAGGAACCAAAAATCTACCTAACAGCAAACTAGAAAGCTCCTGCGGTTCCAAAAACAGGAGGGGCCTTTAATTTCATAACCGCAGTGCCCCACTGCGGGACAACCCTTTTTTGACACTGGCAACTCTTGGAGGTGTAAGTCCCTGGTACCGTCCGCACAACTGCACACACAATACTCTGACACCGGTTGATTCCAAAGAAATTAGCGGACAATAGTCGGCTTCAGGAGCAATCAAGCACAAAAGGGTTTACCTCCTGATCCAGTTTCTGATCCGCGAGTAATGCAGTAACAGCCTAATATGTCTAGCGTAAAAACAGAAAAAACTAACAAACTGACACTTTTGTAGTTTGCACGAATATTGATCTTGGCGTTAAAAACGCAGGGTAGCAGGAAAACTTAACATTTCATCTATGTATTCGTTTACCTATGTGTTCATTAGTGCTCAGTTTCTCCCGTCAGAGGCGTTAACGTGATGAGAGCGCACAGCTTTCACCACCTGTCATTCATTCATTCTTTCTTTGTTTTGTTAATTCTTCTATGTACTAGTTCTTTCGTTTATGTTTTCCTTCCGTCCTTCGTTTCCTCATTCTGTATCTCTGTATCTGTCTGTTACGCTGCACTTGTAGAACAAGTCATCCAGATGTCTGGCATAGTTGCAGCGGAGTGGGGGGTGCGCAGCTAGTTCTTTATCGTCGTCTGGCTACTGCCAGCGCCGACTTGAAGCTCTCGGTCGATGCCGAGGTTACAGTTTCTTCATCTAATTGGTTCCAGGCCACAACTGTCTTTGGAAAAAACGAATGTCTGTATTGCTCAGTGTTACAGCGTGGCACAGTGAAGCATCTGCTATTGTTCCTGATGTAGTTGTCTACTGGATTCGAGGTGCTAAAGTCTCTGGAAGATTGACGTGGACGAATGAGGCGTCCTGGTTTTTGAGGGGTCAGGAACTTGTCAGGCGGGATTGCCGGCACCAGCCCCTCAGCCACTTTGTAGAAGGAGGTTAGACGCAGGTGTTCGCGACGTTCCTGGAGGGTTGGTAGTTGGAGCTTGTGTAGGAGCCCAGTGACGAAGCCAGGAGTCGTGGTTCTGTAGTCACCAGAGATGAAGCGGGATGCGTTCCGCTGTATGCGCTCCAATCTCTCGACGTCCTGCTTAAGGTATGGGTCCCAGATGGTGGCACCATACTCAAGAAGAGGGCGGATGAGGGCAAGGTAGGCGTTGTGCCTGCAGTTTGATGGGCAGTGGCGCAGGTTGCGGCGGAGGAATCCGAGGGTGCTGTTAGCTTTCTTAGTGATGTAGTTGATGTGGGTGGACCACTTCAGGTCGTTCGAGAACTGAATGCCAAGGTAGGGGTTCGTGGGTACACTCTTGAGGATGGTGCTGTCTAGGGAATAGAGGTAGGAGGAAGGGGTTTTCCGTGCTAGAGTCATGACGTAGCATTTTGTAGCGTTGAAGCGCATGCCCCATCTCTCTGCCCAGGATTCATCCGTTCATTCATTCTTTCATTCCTTTCACGCGTGTATTCAATACTGAAATCATTCAATCATTCATGCATTGCATGCATTGACATTGACTGCCATTTGTCAGAGGTTCAACAAAAAGGGCATACAACATTTTCTGCATTCACCAACTCAAGAGCACGCATACCCGAGCAAATCCGTACAAGGACGCACGTACGTGTACACATACACGCAAACACGCTCGCAGGCGCACACGCACAAGCTCACACACACACATACAATATGTACACACACACACACACACGGCACACACATACATACATGTATACATACACGCACGTGCGCTTTTGAGTTCAACAGTTACGAAACTGTATGAAAAATGTACCTGGAAACCAGCGTTTGTCTATGAAAGCAAAATTACATAACAGGTTGATTAGCAAACGATAATGCTTGGAACTTGACAGAAAGGGAAGTCTAGAGTACGCGCGGAAAACGCACAAAAAGCCCGTATACGCCTGACAAACTTATACAACAAAATCAATACCCATGCATCCAACAGATGTTATTTAATGCTGCTGAAAGCCATTGCCAACAGCATACAATGAAGAGTACAAGCCTGATTTCATAGTGCTCACACATAAAAGTACCAAACCTGACAGGGTTAATGTTGTCATCCACGAACATGGTGGGAATGATAAGTAGCATTTCCTCAAAGGCACGGCCTGCTCGTGAAAGCAAGCGTGTGCACGAACGCATATCTGTACTGGGTTTTACACACGTGTGTGTATTTGCTGAATCCCATGAACGCAGTTGTGTGTTGAAGTCAGGAAGCATCTTTGAGAATAACTGTCCTTTACATATTTAACTTGTCTAAGCATTCCGGCAAACAACAACACAAATACTGACTTAATAATACAATAGCCACACACGTACGAATGGAGAAGAGATTGTCGAGTCCTAGGAGGACAGTTATCATGGTGGGAGGGGGGGGGGGTGATTGTCCTTGGGGTTGGCTATTGTCCAGGGGGCTGTTGTCGGAGGGGGTGGGGGGGGGAGGGGTGGGGGCTTGGGGGCAATTTCTCGGGGGGCGGCTGTGTGTGTGTGGGGGACATGAGGGGCAACCTCCCACTTGGACACATGCCATAAATCAATAAACCTGCTGGTGAAGTAGTGTTCTTTTGTTTAATTTAACACACTAACACACACACACACACACACACACACACACACACACACACACACACACGTACGCACGCAAGGACACACACACACACACGCACACTCTCACACACACACACACACACGCACGCACACACACGCACACACACACACACACACGCACACACACACACACTCACACACACACACACGCACACACACTCACACACACACATACACACACACACACACCAAAAAATACAACAACAAACAGACAAACACCGGAGTGGTCTAACAAGAAAAGTAATCTCACCAATACACCATTTTAATTGTCAACCAAAAACATGGTATACACTCACCCCAGCCGCCGGAAAAATAAAATCATCACACCTGTTTTTATTGACAGCAGAATAACAGGATTAAAAACCAGCGAATTAAAATCATTCAGCAGTAGATCAGTCTGCGGGCTTTCTCCACCCAGAATTAAATGCAAGCAGTGAGAACGAAGGCCGCTCAGTGACACCTCGAAGTCTACAAAGACCGCGACAGTAGCATAGGACGCGAGTGTCACCATATATGCATAACACTGCACCAAGGGGCAGACCTTGTCTATTCGGCCTGTTTTCAACCTCACTCCAACAGTAAAGTCGCCGCTTAGCGCTAGCTCCTGTATACGTGTGCTAAGGACCAGTGCTCATAATTCAGCGTCGACATGGCCTGGAAGTTGTATAAATGTGACTAGAATATTTTGCGTGCGCCTGAGTTAGAGCGGCTATTTTCTCCTGAAGTTTGTGACAGTTTGTGACCGCTTTAGGAGTAGCTTTTTGTGGAAAGCGGATTTTTTGTTTGTTTTTATGTGTATGTGCTCTTCCTGGTTTTTCGGCTCTGACGGGAACTATATCAAGTTAAGCGGCCTCGCTTGACGCTCCGAGAAACTTGTGGCAGACACTTAACGAGGTAAGTGCGGACCTGAATTCTTTATGAATAGATGTTAAACGTATTTAATGTCAAAATGAGTCCTTGGTATTTTACCAGGTGCGTGCATAAAGACCGTTGTTTGGCGAAGGTGTAAACGGCGCAGACGGTTGGGATTATTGGATGTTTGTAAAGCTGGTACCAAGTGTCGTTTTGCTTTGCTAACCATGAGGCATAGGCCCCGGGGGGGGGGGGGGGGGGGAGAGACACAGAGAGAGGGAGAGTGAGAGAGGGAGAGTGAGAAAGAGGTCAGAAATCGTATTCGCGCAAACACAGGCCCGGTTCATAGCGAAAAGGGTGCTTGGGGGTTTGGGTAATCGAACGATCAGCACTCATCACTGATCAGTGTTCACATTGGGTTCATTACAAACACGTAATGCATCGTTCGGAAGCATCCGACTGGTATTCCAAATCAGGAAATAACTGTTCCGTTTTAACAATATATTTTTCAATACTGATCGCGGTTTGTCAGTCACAACACAAATATGAATCTGTGTTCCCACGAGCTGTTTAGCTTCGTGAAAAGAGTCAGTGTGGCCTGGCACGCAGGTAGCATTGTACCAATGTAGACAGGACTGACCTGGAGATCTGCAGTCAAATAGTCCATTTCTTCTCGAAAGGCGTTGCGGTCGACTTGGGGCAGGCGCCGGATAGTTGGGGGCATGTCTTCCTCTTGTCGGTACGACGTGGTCTCGGCTGTTTCGCAGTCATGTGTCAGCACGTAGTCGTCTCCCCTTGCAATCAGCTGTTTCTTGCCACCTTTTCTTTCACAGACGACTTTTATGAGAGCGCGGTTTCGGTTTCTGTTAAACAGTCTTGCTTTCAGTTGAACGTTCTTTGAGCAGTTTAAGGCTAGATCGTATACATCGCCTGGATCAAATTCCTCCGAACGGGAACATCCTGGCTGCTTTCTGTCGAGCGTGAGAAATTTTCAAAGAATTTATTTTCGTGGACTTGGCACTTTACAACAATGGCGCCTCGTTTTGGTGCTGGACGGCTGTTATGAATATCCCGGAAATCACGCCCGGACAGTAAGCCTCCCGTAAACCATCACAGATACTGTCAGGCTTTTACACACAGTACAAACACCCTCCCATTTGAACGCTCACCAAACGGGAACATCCTAGGTGCCCTACGTAAAGAGCGAGCAATTTTTAAAGAATTAATTTTGCAGATTGTCTCGAACACTTTTTGGACCCATCCTGAACTCAGGTCAAAAATAAGTTACTTCCCTTAAACTGGAGATAGCCGTGGATCGATGATTATCAGAATGTTTTTGGACCGTGGTGCGTTTTTGCGCTAGACCTAACTTTTAAAATCTAAATAATAAATTGACAGCTTGTTGCACAAACATTCTTTAATCATATAAGAATTCTTTTTTCATCAAGACAAGATCAGTGCAATTCGAAGTTGTGAAAGTTGGAAAAAAGAAAAGCCCGGAAGCAGGGTCACGCAAGGGTCGTAGCAGACGACGGTTTATGCGGCATATCGCCGTTCCTCTCAACAGTCAAAAGCCATCGCTAGAGTTCTTGTGAACCACAGCCGTTTGTTTCGTGTATAAAAACGTGCTATTGTAGATAAGCTCACATCGAATCGCATTCAAATGACTAACTGACGACTACATTGTGAAAAAGGGAAACTGGATCACACGGGTTCACGATGGCTCAGGGGTAAGATAAACCACGCAAAAATAAATTCTTTGAAAATTGTTCGCTCTTTACGGAGGGCACCTAGGATGTTCTCAATCGGTGAGTGTTTAAATGAAAGGGTGTTTGTACTGTGTGTCAAAGCCTGACCGTATCTGTGATGGTTTACGGGAGGCTTACTGTGCCTTTAACAAGAAAGGGATTGGGGGATGATGAGAGACAGGATTATATAGAATGTCAGGCTGAGAGGAAAAAAGAGAGTGAGCGAGAGGGAAAGAGTAAGAGAGAGAGAGGGAGAGAGAGAGAGAGGGAGAGAGAGAGAGTGTGTGAGAGAGAGTGAGAGAGAGAGTGAGAGAGAGGGGAGAGAGAGTGAGAGAGAGGGGAGAGAGTGTGAGAGAGAGGGGAGAGAGTGAGAGAGAGGGGAGAGAGAGTGAGAGAGAGAGAGGCAGACAGACAGACAGACAGACAAACAAACAGACAGAGATACAGCTACAGACAGAGACAGAGAAAGAGACAGACAAACAGACAGACACAGACAGACAGACAAACTTGAACACAGACACAGAGACAAGCACGCACATGTTTATGAGCAAATCCAATGCGAAGATACATACGGGGAGTTTGAAACGATAAAGAAGGAGGGCATAGTCTAAGGCCAACAAAAAAAAATTGTCTGTTTCTGGTCACCCGACCGACCCTAAATTTCGGCGCCGACCCTAAACTTTTTTTTCCAAACTCAAATTTTTTTTGTTTTTTTTGTGGTAAAGGACAGGGTGAGAAAATGAACAACAAAAACGTGTGAAAACGAAAGTCCGCTGACGATTTGTAAATGTGTTGAGTGTCTTGTCTCTATGTATAGTGAATCCAGTCTCTTTGCGCGATTTTTAAAGTTAGTTTTATTGGTCTACATTTGGGGTAAAAAAAAAATAAATAAATAAAAATCCCTACCTACCGACCCTATTTTTTTTTAGCCATGTTACCAGAAACAGACAATTTTTTTTGTTGGCCTAAACATGAAATAAGAGGATGACAGGCAGACTACAACACAGAATAGGCCTACACTCACTGCTCGCTCAGTGTCGAGTCGCATTTCAACAGATTAGCAACGCATGCCTGTACGCAATAAGAGAGCACGCACTGAGAGGGACGCGTAATGAAGATAACTTTCTTTTTCGCACCGGCACAGCCGTGAATTTGTTAAACACGACACTGTCCTTATGTTGTGTCAACAGTTACCACACACCCTTTGGCAACGAGGACAAACTGTCTTTGAGTGACAAACTTGAACAGCCTGTGCTGAATCTTTCAAGGCGTGTTTTTCTACCTGCTGTTCTATCTTACATGCATTCTGAAGTGACCAGACTATTTCGCTGATTACTAATAGCGTGTAAACACACACACACACACACACACACAAACACCCACGCACACACACACACACACCAAAACACACACACCCTCGCGCGCACACACACACACACACACACGCACACACACACAAACACCCAGGCGCACACACACACACACACACACACACCCACGCGCGCACACACACGGCACACACGCACACACACACACACGCACACACACACACATACACACATACACGCCCGCTCGCCCGCCCGCCCGCACACACACACACACACACACACCCATACACACCCATGGTACCTGTCATTAAAGACCCACTTCATGACAGAACACCTCCCATTATAGGTCACCTGCTTTTGCCGCGCGTACTATATAGACAGGCTTGAGTTGAGTTTAACTCTCAGGAGAGGACACTAACAATGCAATGTTGGCGCTGTTCCAGGGGTGTTCTGCCATCACAGGTAAAAGTCAACGCCTTGCGTTCTTTTTGACCTTTACACATGCAAGGACATTATCTGATGATAAATGTTGTTTAACGCCCGCACGGTTAAACCATTAACGGCATGTATCCGGGTGTTACCCCGACTTTAGATGATTTGGAAAAACAAATGACATTAGCTGCTTTCTTGGTCCCATTTAAAGGCACCTGTACTGTACTTAAGATTCGCAGAACTAGAGATTAGACAAGAGGGTTTGGTTTATACACCGGGTTTCATGTTTTGATTGCTAAGTCTTTCATATTTGACAGTGGGATGAAGAAGTGTATGTCCTGTTGATCTAGTCATTGCTGTTATCTCACACGCATCCGGAAGTCACGAGATTATCAGTGATGACGCAATGTCTTGGTGTGCCGGACCACTTTTAAATCCGCTTTCTGTTGTATCGGCTAAACTCCAAAACATGTTTACACTCCCCGTCGAGGTCAGTTGGTATGATACAATTTATCTGGTAGTACAACCCAGTAACCTTTGTTTTGAGACCCTGCATATTCAGACGTCCTTTGTTATTAGACTTGTTTGTGGGGTGGGGGAGACTTTATTAAAACAGTCTACGAATTAATCTGTGCTCTACAATTCATATTCTTCTTTTTGAAGTTCCTTAAAACAGAAGGAACACATTGGTATTATTAAAGCATTACAAACATATTAAACAACAGCAACAACAACAACAACAACAACAACAACAATAACAACAGCAACAACAACAACAACAACAACAACAACAACAACAACAACAACAACACGTCAGCTGGAGTTTACCTTGGCGTTGATACGAAGTGACATCATGTTCACTTCACGAGGAAAAAAGTCCGTATCCAGCATATAAAGCTGAGGAAATAATTATTGTTTCCTCCGGTGAAAATAATTAAAAGTATTATACAGGGTGTCTCAAAAAAATTACCCCAAAAGACATTGAAACATCAGTACCGAGAAATGGAAAAACTAATATGTAAGCTAATACGCTAATATGTACCCCAGACCAAGAAACCTACAACAACTGAAGGCAAACATTCTCAGAGAAATCCAGAACATCCCACAGGAAACATTCCCCAATGTAATGAACAATATGGCAATTAGAATGCAGTCTGTCATTGAAAAACGGGGTGGCTACATTGATCACGTGGTGTGAAGTAACAGACGATCTCAACCGAAAGCTGTGAACTGGGGACAAAACTTCTATGAATTGACTACAATATCACCCAAAAATGATTTCAATAAAATTACCGACTTGTCTGTAGTATTGAACGAAAATCGGGTACTTTTTGTTGAGACACCCTGTATATTCAATATGAAGTCCGTCTCTCGATAAGAAAAAATCATGCTATTGACTCGTGGTAATTGTAATGGTTCAGGTGGAAGGGTAGGTAAAGCGCCTGCAAAAGCGTCGAAAGAGCTGGGTTAAGTTCTAGACGTTCATTGTTAAGGAATTGTCTTTAAAATCAAAATGACATTTGACTAGCCTGTGTGTCCTTTTCAAGAAAGTAGGGAGCGAGTGTGCACAAAGTACATCAGAACGTGCACATTTATTCCAAGTGCAATATTTTGGGTGATACATGTAATACACACTCTGTCGAGGGAGAGAGAGATCTCTTCCTTTGACGAGTTGTAGTGCGCACGCACTGGACTATATCCGAAAAACCTTCGCGCTCCAGTCCCCATCTCATGTGTGACGATCGAGAAAAGTCACGAAGAAAAAGGTGTACACGAAAGGACACTTAACCGAGTAATACCAACACCAGTTTGAATTGAAATAATTTCAAACCAGCTTTCTAAAAGATTGAACAGCATCGTTTGTATTTGGTTTCACACGCGCGGGCATATTCCGAGGGAGCAGTTATTATCTGATATTTGGCTGCAAGGGAGCAGTTTTTCATTCGGAAATCTCTGTCGTATACAGTTCTTGGCAAGGAATATGGCATGAGACGAAAAAGGTTTTAACGTTGCCATCATATCTGTCTAATAACAGTGGATTCTTTATCTAGTGGTGGTGGTGGTATTGGTGGTGGTGGTGGTAGTGTGTGTGTGTGTGTGTGTCTGTGTGTGTGTGTGTGTGTGTGCGTGCGTGCGTGCGTGCGTGTGTGTGGGTACGTGCGTGTGTGTGTGTGTGTTTGTGTGTGTGTTTGTGTGTGTGGGGGGAGGGGGAGGGGTTGTGTGTGTCTGTCTCTCTGTTTGTGTGTCTATATATGCGTGTCTGTGTATGTCTATACGTCCCTGTGCGTGTCTTTGCGTCTGTGTGCGCGTGTGCGTATAAATTGGGCGAGCCTATACTTGTGGAAGCCTTGCATCTTTAAAAGGGTTGACTGGACTCGGGAAGGGAGGAAAATTAAAACGTAAGCAGGGTGGGGAAAACTGAAGGCTTGCTTTGCGTGCACGTTATCAGCTTTGTTGAAGTCAAAAAGGAAGTTTGTCGGGGTGAAACTGTTTTATCAACCAGCAAGCTTTACTTTGCCAGGCCGCACGTTTATCAGGCGTGTCTTTGACATTAGAATCTGTAACGAAACTGCTGTGTACATGTAATGACCACAACAGATATGTAACAATAATGTTTGTGTTTATCATAATGACCAGAAAAAACGGTAACGAAAAAAGCTTATCAACCTACAGTCGCCAAATTTGCAACAATAATGTGTTGTGTTTATTCTACAGTATGTACAGTATATTATTGTACCATACTAAACTTTTACCCCATAGATAAGCTACTGCACTATGCCTGCACATGCATACACCCAACACGTGCTTTCTTTGATGTACAACTTCATATAACGTCTACTTATCTCATGTGCGTGCGAGTGTGTGTGTGTGTGTGTGTGTGTGTGTGTGTGTGTGTGTGTGCGTGTGTGTGTGTGTGTGCGTGTTTGTGTGTGTGTGTGTGTTTGTGTGTGCGTGTGTGTGTGTGTGTGTGTGTGCGTGCGTGTGTGTGTGTGTGCGTGTGTGTGTGTTTGTGTGTGTGTGTGTGTGTGCAGTATGGATGTGGCGGACGTGCCTGTCTGGAGTACTTTGGGTGTTTTTACTTCGTATGTTTTATTGTTCTTATTTTTGTTGTTTAAGGTTGTTGTCATATGTTGTTTGGTTGTTTTAAGAACAGATGAACCACACTTTTCCATCCATTGTATTAATTGTATGGACAATAAATGATCCTATGCCTTATGTCTCATGCTGGGCGTTGAGATTTAATTCGCTGAACAAAACTGAGCCGGAGGACAAAATATGTCTTCGTTTCTGCATTCGTAATCATGAAACTTTGTATCATGATGATGGTAATAATTGAAAGAAATTAACACGGCGGACTAACAGAAAACGGACCAGGAACAAAGAACAACATGTAAGCCTATGGGTTGACTCTGTGTACTTAAGAAACTGTTTGAAAAACGTGCGAAGGGACCTGGTGACAGCTATACAGGTCAACGCGTGAATCCGATATGCTTGGACTAATAATGCATTCTGTACGCACACCAACCCCCGACCCTGTAATTACTGTCAGAGGGCAGGAGGTATTTATTCATGGGAGCAAAAAAAACCTCGCAAAAAGGTGTAGCATTTGAAGCGTGCGCTGAATCTTTTTTTAAAATGGTTATGTCTTCAGCTGTGAACAATGATTTCTTTTCGCGCTGTAAGGGCAACAGAAAGAGTTTGTTTGTGGTAAACGAATGAATTGGGATTAGGAATGTATTCACAAAGATAAAAGAAATCTCGCAGGTATGCAGCGTTTGAGACGTACATTGACTTAACGCTGCTGTTGTTGCTCAGTGTGGAGAGTCTGTGAACAGGGGAATAAAACGTGTTGCAACTGATGGAGAGGGGAAAGACTTGAAATCGGTGTACCCTCCTTCTCGTGTGAATGGTCGAGTTAGCCTTCACATATCTGCCAAGATGTTTGCATGGGATAACATCACCCTTCCACTTATTTGGACTCAAAAACAAAATTCTACAGCCTGGCTGCTGTCTGTTAAGAGGTTTTTTTTTAATGTTTTATTTTGTTTGTTTTCAGAATAGTTTCGTAGAATGACATTATGCAGTAGTTTCGAAATTGATTCCGCAACAAATTCTTATTCTCCACAGGAAACAAACAGTTATTCTGTTGATTTTTGGTATGTGTCCAATTGGAACAATTCTCTTTTCCCCACGTAAACCATTGGATAGATTTGTGCTAGTCTACACGATCCTTTATATGGGAACGAAGGTATCGTCAGAGAGGTTACGTTTCCAACTAACAACGCACTACGAATACGAAGTTTCGTGCCTCTGACCTGATGTACTTGTGGCTGATTTTTGTATTCAACGACTACTTTTCTTCCTTTGGGTGCGAGCTGCGTACATAATTATATACTATTGGTAAGCAAACTCCACGAAGATCTCACACTGGAATTATTGATTTTTTGCAGACGTAGATCGTTTTTCGGTGATATCGCAAACTCTCTATTTCAGGGTGTGAGATATGAGTATGTAGGTGCCACACGCACATGACAATTAGTGGATGAGTATTGAGGAGGGGAATGGGGAGGGGGGGATCGAGCTCTTCTCCTGCCTTGTTTTATCAGTAGGGCAGGAGTAGAGCTGACGCCTCCCCCTCCCCCTCCCCAATCTCACCTTGTGTCAAGTGCATGTAATACGTGACCGGCACGGTTGGCCTAGTGGTAATGCGTCCGCCCCGTGATCGGGAGGTCGTGGGTTCGAACCCCGGCCGGGTCATACCTAAGACTTTAACATTGGCAATCTAGTGGCTGCTCCGCCTGGCGTCTGGCATTATGGGGTTAGTGCTAGGACTGGTTGGTCCGGTGTCAGAATAATGTGACTGGGTGAGACATGAAGCCTGTGCTGCGACTTCTGTCTTGTGTGTGGCGCACGTTATATGTCAAAGCAGCACCGCCCTGATATGGCCCTTCGTGGTCGGCTGGGCGTTAAGCAAACAAACAAACAAACAAAAAATGTAATACGTGCTACATTTGAATCATTACTATGTTTAAGCTTTTAAAGCGGATACGAATGTGCCCGATCCGGCTCCGTGTTGTACACCACCACGCGTATTCCGCACTATTGCTAATGTCGTTGTTGAGTTTTATTTTCATGATAATAATTTATGTGAATACATTTGACACCGATTCTTCTTCATCTTCTTCTTGGCGTTCGCAGAGGTTACACGATCAGTCCAGCACTGGTGATACATATTGTCGTTTTCTCCAACTCCTGTCGACTGCCGTACAGTTTGGTCTGCAAGGGAGTTGGTGACGGCCACACTTCTTTTCGTTCCTCATCTAGTAAGGGACATCGCTGTAAGATGTGTTCCGCTGTTTGGTCTTCTTGACCGCAGGCACAGGTTGGTGATGGCGCCAGCTTGAACTTTCGGTTCATGTGAGCATTGAGCCTGTTGTGACCAGTACGCAGCCTGATTAGGTTGACTTGCTGCTCTCTGGACATTGTGTGGTAGTCATCTCTGTTTGTCCTTGGCCTCATCAATGCCTTGATGATTGTCTTCTGCTCACTAAAGCTGACACTGTTTGTAGGTTGGTCTTCCACGGCCCCTTCTTTCGCCAGCTCATCTACCCTTTCATTTCCTGGTATCCCACAGTGTGCTGGTATCCACTGGAGGACAACTCTTCTGGTTTGTCTGACCATCTGTAATGCTTTGGCCAGCTGTGGGAGTTTGTCGTTCTCTAGGGCCTGAAGGACTGAAAGGGCGTCCGAGAGGAAGACAACTTGGTAGCAAGGGTCTGCGGAGTCCTGAACCAAGGAGGCGGCCTGCATGAGAGCTTCTGCTTCACGAATAGTATGTTTTCCACTGTTTGGAACGATATTTCTTCACATTCACGCGAACATGCCTTTTCATTAAAGCAGTCATACTTGCCCGAATTCTCTCTCTCTCTCTCTCTCTCTCTCTCTCTCTCTCTCTCTCTCTCTCTCTCTCTCTCTCTCTCTCTCTCTCTCTCTCTCTCTCTCTCTCTCTCTCTCTCTCTCTCTCTGCACAAATGATTGTGTAGGTTGACCGAAGTACGTGACTAAATACACAAGTCTGCGCTTTCATAACTAAAACGATAAACAGGCAATCCCTTTCCCTCCCCTCCCCCCCCCTCCCTCCTTTTCTATTCTTCGTTTTGTAAGATGTTGTTGATGGATCTGGCCGACATTACCCATTGAAACTCATCTAGCGCGGCCCCCTATCATTCTTCTTGTGTTACTTGGGGTATGCATAGAGCTGACATCCAACCCTTTTCATACACGATATAGAGGTACAGTGTACACTATAAAAGCAAAAACTGGGCTTGGAAATTACGGTAGTTTGGTTTTTGTTTCCAGCTCTGAAGCGATGAAACATGACTTCGCATAGATTCAGAGGGTGGCGTGGACATGTTTGAAGGGTATTCATTTTGAGGTTGAAATGAACGGGTATGGCATTGTGAGAAAATCTGCCGATAAATTGTAAGTATGTTGGTTGATAGGAGAAGAAAAGACGAGATTAGGAGTACTTTGGAGGTAAAAGAGGCTAGGGTTGGTATGGTTAGTGCAGATGAGTAATGGGCCGGGGGGGGGGGGGGGGGGGGGGGGGGTGGGGGGGGGGGGGAACATGTCGGTGGCAAGCAATTTTGGCTGTGTTGGAATTTCAATATGTGTTTTCATTAGCTGGGCTAAAGGCACTGAAAGCTATGGCAAATGTTGTTCTTCTCACCTTCTGTTTCATTCTACTGCATCTTCGTCTTTTTTCCACCTGGCAAAGAACAGTTGACAGCCAAGCGTTTTAAGGCTTGAGTCTACCCCTTGTAAAAGGGATACTTTTTCTTTTACAAGTAAAATTTGTCGAAAGTTCAAGGAGTGCTGAGGTGAGAAATGACAAATAAATAGGGCTTGACGTGATCATTTCCACAATAACGACTGAAACTTGTATCAGACTTTTCCACAAAACCACCACTGTTGAAATTTCAAAAATTCCACTGTGGATTTGTTAACAAATCAATAACCAATTTACAACTCCTAAAGAAGAGCGACAGAGGAACACTGCAGAAAACACACACAAAAACTGCTGGTAAGTTGGAAAAAACGACAACTTTGTACCAACGGTTGTAACTAAATTTTAAGCATGGGCTTCTAGTCCACACATAAAAAAACGTCATTTTAAAGGCTGCCATATACGCAGCGTTCATTAATTAATTCATATTGTTTACATGTGCCAATAATGTTATAAAACTGTACCTAAGGGGATATAATAACGATTGGCTGTAGCTTTCGAACACAGAAAAAATTATTTCAGTATTGCAAAGTGGTGTTGATAGTGTCGAATGTAAATAGAACAGTCTCAAAGTGAAAGTGGATGTTTTCCGGAAATTGCGCAGGCGGAAATATACGATCTCTCACAGCACATATTCGCAAGAATAAGGCCACAGGCTTCAGCTGATAAGCTACAAGTACAACTAATTTTCTAATAGGCCTTTGTACTCACGTGTCCAGCAAAACTTTGGCGAGTTCAGTATCCCCTTTGTACTTGGTTCTCAATTTGAAGCGATGGGCCTCTGACGAAAACAATCTTTCTGTCAGCGCGACCCAGCGTTGGTGCTGCGTGGTGATAAAGCAAGGAGTCCACTTTCTCTTCTCAGCAGATTTAGTGGCCTTGACAGCTTTAGACGGGTTTACTTCTATCTTTTTTGCCATTGTACGCAACCGCGCTTTGACTGTCTCCGACGCCATCTTTGGTTTACGAAACGTCACGAAGTGACGTCAACGGTCTAAAAATAGCCCAAGTCCTGGAGAACTGTTGCTAAACAATGCAATAAAGAATTAATTATTTCTCGTAATTGGTAAGGACTTCAAACCTAAAACTTTGCAGGAAGCTTAATTTATACATCCCCGCAACGATGGGAAAAGCCCTGGAAGTAATTAAACTAATTAAATAGGACTATGTCAGCCTTTAAGTGACATCACATTTTTAAACGACGGTGTTTATTTAAGTTCGAGGTTTGCTAAGGAAAGAAAGAAAAAGAAAAATAAGCATTCAACCCTTATTTATCAGATAATGTATGAAACTTGAGTATGGGGTATCGGACTTTAACACAAGAATCACCACTGAATAAATTTGAAAAATTAGACTGACAAAATATTCGATTTTAAACTTAAATGCTTTGTTTCAATCTGTTATGAATCAATGCTCTCTTCGTTTTAAAAAGAATTTGTTACACATCAATTACGCGAGTGACCTATTTCAATTCAACTTACTGTTGTCAGTGGTAGACTCCAGCCTTAAGGTAGACATACCCAAGGGCAGAACATTAACAGTGCACGTCTGTGTAGGTGTAGGAGGATTCTATTACTCGGCAAGACATGTTGCTGTCAGTTCAGAGCTCAAGGACAAGTGCAGCCGACAACTACAACGTTAAACACCAAATAAAGAAAGAAAACCGACAACTCTAATCCTCTCAGAGATTGTCATCGCGCAGAACGGAAGATCAGGTTGACACAAGCGGATAGTATTTGTACACACGAAATCATGTTTTGCTCGCTTGGACTAAGCTGCACTTAATCGGACAATAAGACGAAGAAAGGAATATGTCCTGAGTCAGTTGTGTGTTGTCAATGTAGGGCCTACTTCTTTTTTTCTCTCTCCTTTTTAGACAACTCCTTTGGTGCGAAGGGTTGTGAATCTGACAGAGGCGGCCACCCTTGGTCTAAGTAAACATTAGTTTATTCCTTTTTACATTCACATTTAAAAGGATAAAAAAACAAACGAGTTACAATTAAAAATACGCAAGCAAATTGTATAAAGCCGGGTTTTCCCGTCTCGCATGCCCCTAATGGCTTTGCCGTGAGGGCGTCAAGCGAACATTTTCTTCTAAACAGTCACACTGCAAACCAGTAACGTAAAGCCCTTCGTACGAGAGGACATCTCCCAAATAAAGGACACTTTGTTTCTTTCCAATACAATACAATACAATACAATACAATAAACTTTATTAATCTCTAAAAGAGAAATTGCATTGCTGAGCTTTTGTGTCCGCAACAAAACACACATAAAACTTCCAAAAACAAACATTTGTTCTTTGTCATTCGTTCTGTATAAACTTGACCAAAATGCCCATGTCAGAAAAGGACACCTGCGATGAAAGGACTGTTTCTCTTGGCCTCAATGTTACCTTTACATCACTCAATACCACTTAACTGCTCCCCGGGATCTAGGAGCAGCGTTGAAATCGTCTTGTCGTCACTACCAAGGGAGTATCTTTAAAGCAGGGGCGGATCACATCATTTGTTAGGGGGGAGGGGGGTGTCCAAAATTCTTTTAGGGACCATTCGACGACGCGAAGCGTTTTAGTTGAGGGCGCGAAGCGTTCGAACCGCTCAGGGGGGTCCGGGGGCATGCTTCCCCGGAAAATGTTGATAATAACATGGGAAATGGAGCAATCTGGTGCACTCTGAGCCATGACACTTCCCCTAATACACCTTCCAAACAGTACATTTAAGAAGACAAATTTTGATAAAAACACGGACAATTGTGCACTCTGAGCGAAGAAACTTCCCGGGGATATATACTGTTCAAAAAAAGAAACGCATAGCTTGTAATATTTGGTTAATTTAGTTATATGGCTACAAGGATATCCACCAAACTGCAGAAAATGTTTATCTGGTCGTCGACCTTTCGTCCATTGCCACAAGTGAGCTCTGCACGTGACGCATGCGTTATCAGTGGCTACAATGTCAAAATTGCTCATTTGGCATGACCACTCGTCATGCTTCAGTGTAATCTCGTGAAACTCGGGGAATATTGAGCTCTCACCATGTCTTCCAAAACCCATAAAAGCGGATTGTTCGCCACAAAGAAATCAGACGACAATTCAGCGACGAAAGATGGCCCGATTGAGCAGAGAAGACCGCCAAATTGCATTGGGTCGTTTACAAGCAGGCCAAAGTGAAAGTGCAATCGCCAGGCACTTCCACGTGTCCCAGAGCACCATCAGTAGACTGTGGGTCAGGTTTCAAGCCACTGGCTCCGTTGCTGACTTGCCACGAGCGGGAAGACCAAGGGCGACAACTGCTGCTCACGACCGCTTCATACGGCTCCGCCACCTCCGGAATCGTTTCCTGTCGGCCTCATCTTCTGTCCAGGCTCTCCCCGGGCCACACCGATTATCGGACCAGACCGTGCGGAACCGCCTGCATGAAGCTGGTTTGAGAGCTCGCAGACCTCACAGAGGAGCTGTCCTCACCCGCCGCCATCGCCAGAACCGAGTGCAGTGGGGCAACCAGCACCTTCGCTGGACCGTCCGGAATCACTGGAGACACGTGTGGTTCAGCGACGAGTCCTACTTCCTGCTCCAGCGACATGATGGTCGGAGGAGGGTCTACCGGAGAGTAAACGAACGTTACGCGCCCAACTGTGTGGATGAGGCACCCGTTCATGGTGGTGGAGGCGTCATGGTGTGGGGGGCGATCAATACCGCTGGAAGGAGCACCCTGGTGCACGTCCAAGGGCGCATAACTGCCCAGCGATACGTGGAGGAAATTCTGCGCCCACACGCCCTTCCTCTTCTGGCTGACCAGGATGCCATATTCCAGCAGGACAACGCTCGCCCGCACACAGCACGACTCACCATCCAGTTCCTCACCGACCACCATGTCCAGGTGCTTCCCTGGCCATCCATGTCGCCAGACATGAACCCGATAGAACACCTCTGGGATGAATTGGACAGACGTGTGCGCAGGCGAGAAGAAGCGCCGGCAAATCACCGCGATCTATTGCAGGCACTTCAGGAGGAGTGGGACACCATCCCACAGCAAGATATCCGGCATCTGATCCAGTCCATGCCCAGAAGGTGCCGGGCAGTTGTTGCTGCTCAAGGCAGTCACACCCCCTACTGACTTGACAGCCTCGGCACCCAATCGTATTGATTGACTGATTGATTTGAAGATGCAAATGAACTGTGTGTGCATTCAACTGTGTCCATACCAAATTTCAAACAAATAATCTAAATATTGGATTTTCTGTTAATTTTTTCGAAACATAAAACAAATTTGGCAAGTAGCAACTATGCGTTTCTTTTTTTGAACAGTATAGCTCAGTTGGTAGCGCGCTGGATTTGTATTCAGTTGGCCGCTGTCAGCGTGAGTTCGATCCCAGGTTCGGCGGAAATTTATTTCATAGAGTCAACTTTGTGTGCAGACTCTCTTCGGTGTCCGAACCTCCCCCCGTGTACACTACATTGGGTGTGCACGTTAAAGATCCCACGATTGACAAAAGGGTCTTTCCTGGCAAAATTGCTTAGGCACAGTTAAGAATTGTCTACCTATACCCGTGTGACTTGGAATAATAGGCCGTGAAAGGTAAATATGCGCCGAAATGGCTGCAATCTACTGGCCGTATAAAATTTCATCTCACACGGCATCACTGCAGAGCGCCTAGAACTGTACCCACGGAATATGCGCGATATAAGACTCATTGATTGATTGATTGATTGATACTACACCTTCCAAACAGTACATTTAAGAAGACACATTTTGATAAAAACAAGAACAATTGATCGATCTGGTGCAATCTGAGCCAACAAATTACCCAAAAATTTTCCAAAACCGTCACTTAGATGACAAAGGCCGGCTCCTAGAGGGGTCCGGGGGCATGCCCCCCCCCCCCCCCCGGGAAAATGTTGATACAAAACAAGGAAAATGGAGCAATCTGGTACAATCTCAGCCATCAGTTTTTCTTTATTTTCAATTTTCATCTTTATTTTATTTGTTTTAGGCTGGGGTGGGGGGGGGGGGGGGGTTCCGGAAACCCCGGAAACTCCCCCTGGATCCGCCCCTCTAAAGACCCACTCCACTCCGCTTCACCATCTCAAATCTGGTCAGGTTTTAACAAGGGATAAGATCATAACTCCACTTAGTCTCATCCCGAAAATGAACTGCCTGATTGCCCTATGTGCACAACGGTACTTTTAAAGGAATACATTTCGTAGGAGGCACTTTTTTTTCGGAAATTGATTCATCAAAACATGCCAACTCACCAAAGCAGGGAGTCAAGGTGTTGGTATGTGACCAAGTGGAGGGGTGGTCTTATCCCATGTTGAAGCCTGACCAGATGTGAGACAGTGAGGGGTGGTCTTATCCCATGTTATAAGCCTGGCCAGATGTGAGACAGTGAGGGGTGGTCTTATCCCATGTTGAAGCCTGGCCAGATGTGAGACAGTGAAGGGTGGTCTTATCCCATGTTGAAGCCTGGCCAGATGTGAGACAGTGAAGGGTGGTCTTATCCCATGTTGAAGCCTGGCCAGATGTGAGACAGTGAGGGATGGTCTTATCCCATGTTGAAGCCTGGCCAGATGTGAGACAGTGAGCGATGGTCTTATCCCATGTTGAAGCCTGGCCAGATGTGAGACAGTGAGGGGTGGTCTTATCCCATGTTATAAGCCTGGCCAGATGTGAGACAGTGAGGGGTGGTCTTATCCCATGTTGAAGCCTGGCCAGATGTGAGACAGTGAGGGGTGGTCTTATCCCATGTTGAAGCCTGGCCAGATGTGAGACAGTGAGGGGTGGTCTTATCCCATGTTGAAGCCTGACCAGATGTGAGACAGTGAGGGGTGGTCTTATCCCATGTTGAAGCCTGGCCAGATGTGAGACAGTGAGGGGTGGTCTTATCCCATGTTGAAGCCTGGCCAGATGTGAGACAGTGAGGGGTGGTCTTATCCCATGTTGAAGCCTGGCCAGATGTGAGACAGTGAGGGGTGGTCTTATCCCATGTTGAAGCCTGGCCAGATGTGAGACAGTGAGGGGTGGTCTTATCCCATGTTGAAGCCTGGCCAGATGTGAGACAGTGAGGGGTGGTCTTATCCCATGTTGAAGCCTGGCCAGATGTGAGACAGTGAGGGGTGGTCTTATCCCATGTTGAAGCCTGGCCAGATGTGAGACAGTGAGGGGTGGTCTTATCCCATGTTGAAGCCTGGCCAGATGTGAGACAGTGAAGGGTGGTCTTATCCCATGTTGAAGCCTGGCCAGATGTGAGACAGTGAAGGGTGGTCTTATCCCATGTTGAAGCCTGGCCAGATGTGAGACAGTGAGGGGTGGTCTTATCCCATGTTGAAGCCTGGCCAGATGTGAGACAGTGAGGGGTGGTCTTATCCCATGTTGAAGCCTGGCCAGATGTGAGACAGTGAGGGGTGGTCTTATCCCATGTTGAAGCCTGGCCAGATGTGAGACAGTGAAGGGTGGTCTTATCCCATGTTGAAGCCTGGCCAGATGTGAGACAGTGAAGGGTGGTCTTATCCCATGTTGAAGCCTGGCCAGATGTGAGACAGTGAGGGGTGGTCTTATCCCATGTTGAAGCCTGGCCAGATGTGAGACAGTGAGGGGTGGTCTTATCCCATGTTGAAGCCTGGCCAGATGTGAGACAGTGAGGGGTGGTCTTATCCCATGTTGAAGCCTGGCCAGATGTGAGACAGTGAGGGGTGGTCTTATCCCATGTTGAAGCCTGGCCAGATGTGAGACAGTGAGGGGTGGTCTTATCCCATGTTGAAGCCTGGCCAGATGTGAGACAGTGAAGGGTGGTCTTATCCCATGTTGAAGCCTGGCCAGATGTGAGACAGCGAGGGGTGGTCTTATCCCATGTTGAAGCCTGGCCAGATGTGAGACAGTGAGGGGTGGTCTTATCCCATGTTGAAGCCTGGCCAGATGTGAGACAGTGAAGGGTGGTCTTATCCCATGTTGAAGCCTGGCCAGATGTGAGACAGTGAAGGGTGGTCTTATCCCATGTTGAAGCCTGGCCAGATGTGAGACAGTGAGGGGTGGTCTTATCCCATGTTGAAGCCTGGCCAGATGTGAGACAGTGAGGGGTGGTCTTATCCCATGTTGAAGCCTGGCCAGATGTGAGACAGTGAGGGGTGGTCTTATCCCATGTTGAAGCCTGGCCAGATGTGAGACAGTGAAGGGTGGTCTTATCCCATGTTGAAGCCTGGCCAGATGTGAGACAGTGAAGGGTGGTCTTATCCCATGTTGAAGCCTGGCCAGATGTGAGACAGTGAGGGGTGGTCTTATCCCATGTTGAAGCCTGACCAGATGTGAGACAGTGAGGAGAACCGTTTTCACGAGTCGGAGTGGGCCTTTAATCTGTGTCAGTCTTGGCTCGGTGTTCGTGACTTGTTCAAGCCCTCTGGGGCTGAGAGGTGAATGGTTAGGTCAGTGTGCATGTTGACAAACGAAGAGACTGAAGCATAACAGCTTGCAACAACGCACCGATTGCACCAACGATGCAAAGGGTAACGACAGGATCAAAAACACAACACACACAGAGAGTAAACGAAGGGAAACAATAATAGAAACAATTCTGAGGAATTATCTCACCCTGTCAGTCTATCTGTCTGTCTGATTGACTGTCTGTCTGTCTGGCTGGCTGGCTGGCTTGCTGGCTTGCTGCCTGCTTGTCTGTCTGCCTGTCAATTTGTCTATCACCCTCTCAGTCCCCCCCCCCTGTGTCATTGTGTTTATTTGTCTGTGTGTCTGTATTTGTGTGTGTGTGTCTGTATTTGTGTGTGTGTGTGTGTGTGTGTGTGTGTGTATGTGTGTGTGTATGTGTGTGTGCTGTTTAGTTTTAAACCAGATGTGTTACATAGAAAGGCCCTTCATTCTCCATATTCACCGAGCAGATTGATTTCATATGGTGTAGTGTCTATCTAGCAGAACAGACAACACAGACACCACCAATATTCAAATTCACAAAAGTAGGATTTCGCTCGTTCGAATCAACAACAACAAAGCAGAACAGCTGAAACTGAACACGGTTTGCATGTCATCAAACAGAACGATGAAGTTGCTATCTAAACCAGGCACTTTTTTCACATAATTATCTTGTCCTAAAATGATGCTATGCCATGCCGAATAGTGTAGATAGCAGATACTTGGACACCTTTCAGTAACTCCTGAACGCAGAGCCTTCACTTTCTCAGAGTTGTTTGCTGACACATTTTGTCAAATAGGCCTACACTCGCAGTTATAGGTTATTTGAGATATTAGGCCAAAAAAAAAAATAGGTCTGTTTACGGTAACATAGGCCCAAAAAATAGGGTCGGTAGGTCGGGATTGTTTTTTTTTTTTTTTTTTTTTTTTTTTTCCAAAAAACCATATTTTTACGTTATTTTGCAAAAAAAACAAGATTTTTTTTCTTTTTTTCCCAAATGCCAAAACAAAGTCTAGGGTCGCGCGAAAAAACTAGGGTCGGTCGGGTTACCGTAAACAGACCTATTTTTTTTTTTGGCCTTAGTTACTCTGTTATGCGACAGACCAGAACAAGTTCGAAATGTGTATGTAGGTCTTGCCGGGCCAAAAAAAGTTGTGCTTAAAGGCAGAGTAAGCCTCCCGTAAACCATCACAGATACGGTCAGGCTTTTACACACAGTACAAACACCCTTTCATTTAAACACTCACCAATTGAGAACATCCTAGGTGCCCTCCGTAAAGAGCGAACAATTTTCAAAGAATTTATTTTTGCGTGGTTTATCTTACCCCTGAGCCTTCGTGAACCCGTGTGATCCAGTTTTCCCTTTTTACAATGCAGTCGTCATAGTTAGTCATTTGAATGCGACTCGACGTGAGCTTATCTACAATAGCACGTTTTTTATGCACGAAACAACGGCTGTGGTT
This sequence comes from Littorina saxatilis, assembly GCF_037325665.1. Classification (NCBI taxonomy): domain Eukaryota; kingdom Metazoa; phylum Mollusca; class Gastropoda; order Littorinimorpha; family Littorinidae; genus Littorina; species Littorina saxatilis. Next base: position 18,743,219 of record NC_090256.1, read on the forward strand.
CACAAGAACTCTAGCGATGGCTTTTGACTGTTGAGAGGAACGGCGATTTGCACTGATAAAACCGTCGTCTGCCACGACCCTTGCGTGACCCTGCTTCTGGGCTTTTCTTTTTTTAAATTTTCACAACTTCGAATTGTTCTGATCTTGTCTTGATGAAAAACGAATTCTTTTATGATTAAAGAATGTTTGTGTAACAATTTGCTGTCAATTTATTTTTTAGATTTTAAAAGTTAGGTCTAGCGCAAAAACGAGGCGCCATTGTTCTTCGGGGCCAAGTCCACGAAAATAAATTCTTGGAAAATGTCTCACGCTCGACAGAAAGCAGCCAGGATGTTCCCGTTCGGTGAGCGTTCAAATGGAAGTATGCTTGTACTGTATTTAGACGCTCGGGGAGCTCTGTGATGGTTTACGGGAGGCTTACTGTGCCTTTAAAGAAAAATAACAGTTGCGTTCAATACTGAACATTTCATGCATATTCTCAAACTGGAATGCATAGGATAATGAGGATTTTAAGGCGAGGGTAAGTTCTAACATCTGTATCCTGTCATGTTGCGGACTGTATATGTCAGTTAACGCCTGTGAACGCTCACTGCTGACACGCATGACTGAGCGTGTCTTCTGACAGGGTCGTTTCCAGGAATGTAGTGAGCTGTTGATGTTGAAGATGTATACGTTTCGAGTGCAGTTTGTAGTTTTAATTCTTTTTAATGTCTTCTTATTTTATGTTTTTACTTTCAGTCCGACAATATAATATCTTTATTTGTTCTTTTTATTACATGCCAAACTTGTTCAGATTTAGCGGCGAAACAAACGTTGCTTTTGTTAATTTGATTATTTTTTAGATGTATGTGTTATCTGTTTTTTTCTGTATAGTTCTGTTTATTGAATATAGTAGAAGAACAAATGACCTTTCTAGGTATTTAACGTAAACGGCCTCATCTTTAAGATCTGCACTCAGATGCAATTGCATCTACCTATAGTTTTTTTTTAAATGACGGGTAGTATAGATTAATTGTAAAATACATGCTTTAGTTGTTGCTTTACACCTCAAGCATTAATAGAAAACGAAAACGCCTTGATATTAAGACGAATAAGACACTGCACTGATTCTGCAGCAATACTGATACATGCTTTAGACATAAGAAACATTAAATGAGCGTGCTGAAAACCAAGCCATCTTGACTGACCACACACACAAAAAGGAAACACACACACACACACACGCGCACAAACACACACACACGCACATGCACAAACACACACTCACTCACGCATGCACGCACACACACACACACACACACACACACACAAACACACACACACACACACACACACAAACACACGCACATGCACAAACACACACTCACTCACACACATACACACACACACACACACGCACACAAACACACACGCACATACACACATACAAAAACACACGCTCACTCACGCATGCACGCACGCACACACACACACACACAAACACAGACACACACACACAAGCACACATACACACACGCACACGCACAAACACATGCACATGCACAAACACACACTCACTCACGCATGCACACACACACACACACACACACACACACACACACACACACACACACACAAAAACACACGCACATACACACATACAAAAACACACTCACTCACGCATGCACACACACACACACACACACACACACACACACACACACACACACACAAAGGGGTCTTTGCCCGTCTCTCTAAAACAAAATGTCACGTCAGTCTATTTTGAAACAAGCTATGTAGAACAAATGCCACAGAACAGCGACGCTACCTGTAGAAACAAAGACACAGACACATCACACACAGCAAAGAGTTTGCTGGTCGAGAGGTTCAGTCATCCGGACGGACGTCTGAGGTATTGCAGTGTGAAATTGGGTTCTCCTTCGGTGCTTTTGTTACCTGCAATACTAGTCTTGGAGTACTACGTGTTCCTCATAAAGAAGGTTGGGGCATATTCCATCCCATGTATATGTCACGGTAGAGACGAAGATCTGGTAGAAACGTCGTTTCTACCGGTAGAGACGAGGATCGTGGTTTCTACCGGTAGAAACGACGATCCTCGTTTCTACCGGTAGAAACGACGTTTCTACCAGTAGAGACGACGATCGTCGTTTCTACCGGTAGAAACGACGATCGGAATAAAACGTTTGTGTGTGTGTGTGCAATGTAGGTGATTTTGTCAATTATGAACACAGTTCTATCTTACCGGAATGAACTCATTTTTAACGTTGTTTACAGAGCACGTGCATTTGTGGGAAATGTATTGAGAATGTCAGCAAATATTGTTCACCTACTACAACTGCCTTCACTGACCAGACGAAGACAGCAATCACAACTTTTTTTTCCTTCAGAGTGAACACAATTCGTGAAATATCTCTGTTAGTTTGACTTCCGAAAACAGTATTCCACAGACCTTCAACATTCTTATAGCCGGCTATTTTAATTGTTGCTAAAGATTGTTGACAATGGAACAAAAAGAAGAGTTCTACAAATTGTTAAGGCTTCACATTGATAGCCTTGATTCAACAAAAAGAGACTCGTTTACGATAACACAAGACAAGTTCACACAGGCTATATCTGCCTTGCAGTTGGATAAGGGCGAGAAGTGTGGGAATGGCGCTGGGTTTAAGTCGTGGTGTCTGAGGCACTTCAAACTGCAGAGAATCGGTGGCTAAAGCATATTGTATTGCAAAAAAGCAATTGTGCCCGTAGTGTGCAAGGAAGACCTCTCTCTCTCTCTCTCTCTCTCTCTCTCTCTCTCTCTCTCTCTCTCTCTCTCTTCTCTCTCTTCTCTCTCTTCGTTTTCTCTCTTTCTCTCTTTCTCTCTCTCTCTCTCTCTCTCTCTCTCTTCTCTCTCTCTCTTTTCTCTCTCTCTCTCTCTCTCTCTCTCTCTCTCTCTCTCTCTCTCTCTCTCTCTCTCTCTCTCCCTCTCTCTCTCTCTTCTGAAAGCTGAAGAACACCTTTAAACAGGCAGATTTGATCGATCTGAGAAATGTGCAATTTGACACTCCCCTGGAGGGGGCCTTCGTGTGCACGTACAGGGGAAAATGCAAAACCGCTAAATGCAAGTGCAAGCGAGCAGCAGTACCCTGCTTTACAAAATGTCACCCTAAATCCACCCGATCGTGTCTGAACAAAGACAGTCACTCTGGTGAGGGAGTGTACCCCTCTTCTGACAATTCTTCTAGTGCACTAAATGCAGTTCCAAACTGTCTAGTGATGAACAAGCCTTTTATGGGGGGGAGGGGGGAGGGAGCCCAATAAACATGCCAGAACTGGGCCACTGCTGGCTTTTTGCTGGCAAGTTTGGTAAAGCTGGCCATAAAAAAACCAACACTGGGCCAATTATGGTTTGCCAACAAAGGCCCAGTTATGGCCACAGGCACTCGTCACGAGCGGGTCGGGATCAAAGTGGGCGGGGCCTGTGCGCTCTCAAGACTACTACTATTACAAGGTAAAACTCTCTTCGTTGCTCTAGACCGAACGGAAGTAGTGAAGTTATCAGAAACCGAGATTGCAGCAGACGACAGACAGGTTGCGCATGTTTTCTGCGCATGTGACCCCGTGACCAGGCATAATTAAAAAGTTGTCAGCGGCGTTCGTCAGTCGATCTGTCTGTTCACCGCCAACTTTCCTATTCCTTGATTCTTCTTGCAACTTCCAGATAATGGGATGCAAACATAAATTTAGATTGTCTCATCCTTGTGATGGAGTTGGAAATCATGGATTCACCAAAGAAAATATATGGCTGATTCGGCCAGTGTGACCAGTGCATCAAGTCTTCGGATAGTTTTCGAAAACTGGAAAATCTGTTTTGTCAGGGATTGTGGTTGTGTTTCAACCACGAGCAGAGATGAGAGAATTGTTTGTTTACTGCCGATGAACTCATTCAAAGCCTGTTGTTGAACGTCACGAAACATATGACCCATGGTTTTGACCATGTTCTGCTGAAGACGCAACGGAGTCCACATTTGAAGGTGAGCGAATTTTCGAATAGATAATCCCAAACACATGTATCCCCAACCCTTCAGCAGGTTATTTGAAAGAGAGAGAGAGAGAGAGAGAGAGAGAGAGAGAGAGAGAGAGAGAGAGAGAGAGAGAGAGAGAGAGATTGGGTAGCGTGGGTATGGCAGCTCACTCATTCAAGTAGATCTCAAACTCAGTCTGTGCACCTAGTTCAGTTGTAATTTAGATCTAACGACCAGAAGCAAATGACAAGTTAGGGGATTTTATGTTTCCTCTCTCAGATTGATGTGATTTTTGAAAGCGAAGGGGAGGGGTAAATCAGTTTAAAATTGTAATTTAAAGATTCATAGCTGAATATGGAAGCAGCAATTTTCGAGTGATACCAAATACAGATTATATTTCATCAGGTTTACACATCAGTTGTCCAGTCACACAATTTCGGCTATCGGGTGTAGATCTACATTATGAATCAGAAGTTATTTGACACATAATTATTAGGGGTATTGACACTTTTGCAGGTGGAGTATTCTACATTGATGACTGATAGTGCTGGAACAGCAAATTGCAGAAGAACTTTACAAGAAGCCTCATATCCAGTGGAGCTACAGACGTGACAAAGAGACATCCGTTTACACAGCGGATGCTTGGGGAACTGCATGCAGGCCGAACACGGAAAACCCGAGGCGACATGCATGAGCAGAACTAATCTCTTGAGGAATAACAACAGAAGGTCAACTCTTCATCTCTGAGTAAGTTCAGACACCTATTCTTCAATGGTTTAATTAGGACATGTTATCAGAAAATACAAGATCATCTGTGTGTGTGTGTGTGTGTGTGTGTGTGTGTGTGTGTGTGTGTGTGTGTGTGTGTGTGTCTGTGTGTGTGTGTGTGTGCGCGCGCGTGCGTTTGTGTGCCGTGTGTGTGTGTGTGTTTGTGTTTGTGTGTGTGTGTGTGTGTTTGTGTGTGTGTGTGTGTGTGTGTTTTCTAGTGATACATTTTTATTTTACATTTTTAGTTAGAGCTTTGACTATTTACACACTTCTAGGAATTGGCTTTTAGACATGATTAATTACCTGTCTAATTACCATTTTGAGTTATGCACATGTTTGCGTTTATGCAAAACAGCTTGTCTTCAGCTAGGTTGTTCTTCTTCTTGGTTGTGGTGGTGTTTGTTTGCTTGTTTCCTCTGTTTTTAGTTTTGTTTCTTTTTTTATTTGAGAAACTCTGTGTGATAAGAGAGTGAGTGTACTACGTACAAAAGCAAAACAAATAAGTAGATGGAGAGGTGAACGAAAAAAGCTGCAGTGTTTTGGCTTAAGGACTATACGCACTAATGATATTCTGAACTGTTTGTTTCAGTAACAGTCTGATGGACAAGAACTATACAGTGGAGAGGAAGTGGATTTACCTTAGCGGCCAACTTTTTCAAGATTTATCACACAAAAATTTCAATCAGAGGGCCTCCAACATGTCAAAATGTACCGGACAGCAGGCTGATTAGCCAGTGGTCACAACAGTGCTTCAAATCAGAAAAAAAAAGTGTGGACCAGTGAGAAAAAAAAACTTAGGCCTAAGAGCAACACTGCAGTTGACGATGTTTGGAAACAAATCTACTGAGGGTTTTTTGACCGCCGACCCTTATGAACCTTAATTATGCCAAGGGATAATAATGTTCAGGCAAGTGATGAAAAGCCTCACAGTCCCGATACACATTTTCTGCAAATAAATATGACGCACTGTTCTTTCCAAAACCTGCACATCCAAGCTTATGAGTACTACCATCATGTGTTAACTTTTTCAATCAGCAGTCAAACTATCATGCTGGCAGTGAATGTGGGCTACCTCGTGCATATTTCCGACACCAACACTTTCACAAAATATGCACTTTATGATTATTGTTCACTATTATACGATCAACATGTGTGTGTGTTTTTTTAATTTTTTTTTATCTCGGCTCACCATCCAGAAATAAAACTACTCCATAAACACTCAAACACAGTCTTTTTCGGAAAATGTCTATTGAAAGACGAACGAAGAGTGTATACTTGCATGTTTCTTGAATACAAGAATGAATGCTTGCATGTTGCTGTTAAATGTGTTCGTTCAACTTTAGCAGTATGATTCCAAACAGTATGTGTTTGTGTGTGTGTCGAAAGAAGTGTTGTAATAATTTTGAATGCAGATTATTAGTTAAGTGTGTCTTTCTCTATATTGTTGTTGCTAAATTGTATTGTTGTACATTGGTATGAATTAGTAACATATGGAGGTGTTTAATGAAAGATTTAATTTGAAATAAATATATATGAAGGATCATGATATAATTACTCATGTGTGACTTCTTCAATGGTTTCGAAGTATGCACATGCAGGTATGAGATGTGGAATGATCCTGAGTATATGGCTTCTGAAAATAAAAATATAAATAAGAATGTCTTGTGATGAACACTAGAACCTGTAAACAATTAGTTACTTTGTTGAAAAAAATGTGTGCATAAAATATGCAGCAGGAGGGTATTATCTGCTTAATTTTCAATCAATTCGATTAGCATTTTGATCAACTTATAATTGCACAGATGGGTCAAGCTCGGTTGCCCTACTCTGTACTGTACACAGATGTCACTGCACTTGGTGCTCTTTGTGTGCTAGCTAACTGGGAATCTAAGCCTGCAAATTAGATTATTTGGATAGCCTGAACGACTGCAGAGTCTACTTCTTGAAAAGATAAATCCTAACTTCACTCTCAACATAAACCACAAAGTACAATTGGGTTAAATATGTTTTGCTGTGGCATTATGTTCATTGATGAAAAATAGCAAGAAAGATCACGCTGTAAGCATGCAAGAACCCTGATTGTATATCCTTCTCTGCATGCGTCTCGTGCTGTGTGCATTATCTGACCTGACTGCTTTGCTATCGTTCTACATCAACAACCAACCCGTACCTGATGTGGATGCGAAACAAAATTTCTCTCTTTCCTCTCTATCTCCCTCCCTCTCTCTTATGGTGCGCAATTTTGGACAGACATTGAGAAAAGCTCCATAAAAATAACAGTCTTGAGCAACAAAAACAATCTTACTATTTCATTCAAGATTACACGTAACCAATCTTCTTATGTTTTCTCAAATCTACAACAGATCTACACGTCAGATTTCGCGCAATATTTTTCCTTCAGCCAATGAAGGCACAGCTTGTTGTCTTGGTTTGATTATAAGGGGAAGTAAGTCATACGTAACTTCCGTTCGGTCTAGAACAACGTGGGTTTTTGTGTGCCAAAATCCGTGCCGTTTTGCAAAATAACAGCCGTAGCAACGTCTAATTGGTATAAATCTGTAGCTGCCTGATAGTTTAATGTATACTTGATTTTATCATAGCCGTTGTTTTGCTTTGCTAAGCTGTGTATGGCAGGAATGCGAAGTTTGTCGACGAGGTCGAGAGAATCAGTATCATACCTTGTATAAACCATAAGAAAAGACCCCCCGTCCATGACAAGTGACAGCCATAGGCCACGCCCACCTCGTGACGAGTGCCTGTGGTTATGGCTTGCCATCACTGGCCCATCTCTGGCATTCCAGTAATATTGTCGGCCAGTAAAATGCCTTAATTGGCCCACTGTTGGCACGCCATTGGTGGCCCAGTGCTTGTTTGCCAGCATTGGGCCATAGGTGGCGATTTGCTGGCAATTATAGGTGGGTTTTTGCTGGCACGCCAGCAGTGGGCCAATGCTGGATAATTGCTGGCAAGAAGATCTGCGACAGCACAGCGGTATGACTTTCTCACTTGGAGTGACGTAATGTACAAACAAATGTCGAAATATCTTGACGTCACTCGTGATGATGACGCATTGTCAACTAAATCCGGCCCGCGGTGGTTCTGCAGATGTCCGGTTATTTGTTTTGCATTCAACTTCAAGGAATTTCCAAAGCACCTTCTTCGATTTCAGTACGCGTCCGATCTCCTCCGGCTAGAAGCAAGCGTGGTGAGTTTCACAAACAGTTGTGTGAGCAGGTCGTCGCAACGGCGTTAGATCTAGTATCTTCTTGTTCTTTTCCTCCGTTGTCGGTCTTTTTTTCAACTTTCTTCTGCTGGACGTTTGAGTCAGTTCGCAAAATATAATAGACTTTAAGAAGTCGTCCTCTCTGTAAGAAAGAATCTGCGCGCGCACGCGCGTGTGTGTGTGTGTGTGTGTGTGTGTGTGTGCGCCCGCGCGCGCGGTTGTGTGTGTGTGTGTGTGTGTGCGCCCGCGCGCGCGGTTGTGTATGTGTGTGTGTGTGTGTGTGTGTGTGTGTGTGTGTGTGTGTGCCTTTTTCCTTTCTTTGTGTGATTGAGTTTGTTTTGTCTCTGTCAAAAGAAAAGCACCATAGGCATTACCATAAGCTTACTTGTAACCAAACAAATTGCATCTTGTGAATGTTGACATTGAGTATGTGTCTATTCACTCCAGGACAAAGATTTGTGCAAGTGTCTGACTGCCCAACTGGATAAGATGCAGCTCGCCTGGGTCTCAGTTCCTGAGAGAAACGCAAGAGAGCTGTCCGAGACAACGTAAGCTTCGCAGGTTAGATCAAAATACATATTCCTGTTGACCCCTTACTTCTGCTTGGCATTTTAGTCAGTTCAGAAAATATGATAGATTACAAGAAGTCGTCCTCTCTGTGAGAATGCCTCTGTGTGTGAATGTGTGTGTGTGTGTGTGTGTGTGTGTGTGTGTGTGTGTGTGCGCGTGTGTGTGTGCGCGTGTGTGTGTGTGAGCGCGCGCGCGTGCATGCGTGCGTGTGCTGTTTGCTTGCATGCCTGCGTGTATGCTTGCGTTTGTTTGGTTGTGTGTGTGTGTGTGTGTGTGTGTGTGTGTGTGTGTGTGTGTGTGTGTGTGTGTGTGTGTGTGTGTGTGTGTGTGTGTGTGTGATATGGAATAATGAATTAAAACCAACAAAACTCGTTTGCTTTCATGTTTCAAGAGGTGAACGGCAGGAGGACTTGAGAGTTTCAATGGCTTACCGTAGGCTACGACGTCAGGACAAAGAAAAGAAGCGTTATCTCAACGTTGCGGATGCGAACAGAGAAATGACAGAATCAAGACAATCCTACGGAGGTTTACTGGGAAGTGAACAAGAAACATTCCTGCCTTTGGTCATCATGTCTCGAGTGTGAAATTTAGAACGCTGTACAAATAAAATAAAACAGTGAGCAACTGAAAACAAAGCGTACGTTTCTGTAATGTTTCGGTAATGAGTCGTTGCTGTTTGGAAGCTTTACATTTGTTTTGTTTTGAATATATATTACTGTATTGTTGTTGTGCCCGCTATAACTGCGTTGATGACGATATTCTGTCAAATCCACTGCCTTTACTTGCCAGATAAGTTACACGACAAATGTGATTTGCATTTCAATTGCATTTTACTGATGAATTTGATAATTACGCATATGCATATTGCTAATGTACAGCTTGACAGCATTGCCCTTTGCTTTATTTGCGCACGTCTTGCCGCCAGCATGGGTTGAAAAGTCCATTGATGTGCTGTGTTTTGTTATTGTTATTACATTCACAGTAAAAAATGACAAAACAAAGCATATTTATAGACTTCTAACAACCATCTATGGGCTAACAAGACTGTGCAGATCGAGTACATGAATAGAGCCGTCATTCTATCCGAATCAGTGGTATTGGTATATTTCCTGCAACTTATTGGCATTTTGCTGGCAATGGTAAAGACAGAAATATGGCATTTTGCCGGGCCACAACTGGCCCGGTAATTTCAGCAGGTAAAGGGCCATTAACGGAAAATATATGGAAAAAAGTTTTTTTTATATGGAATTTGCAAAATGCTGGCAAAATGCTGGCGAAATGCTGGCAAAATGCTGGGTTTTTGATGGCAAGCCATCAATAAGCCATCAAATAAATGATGGGTTTTTGCTGGCAAAATTCTGGCAAAATGATGGCAAAATGATGGCAAGCCATCAAAAAGCCATCAAATAAATGATGGGTTTTTGCTGGCAAAATTCTGGCAAAATGATGGCAAAATGATGGCAAGCCATCAAAAAGCCAGCAAATAAATGATGGGTTTTTGCTGGCAAAGTGCTGGCTTGCCAGTGATGGCCCATCAATTTGCCAATGTGCATACGGGTAATATGCCAGCATTGGGCCATAGGTGGGCCTTTGATGGCAGTAGTTCTGGCAACTGGCATTGCCATCAAAACGCCAGCAGTGGCCCAGTTCTGGCATGTTTATTGGGGAGAGAGTTCCCTTGTGTATTATTTTTGCTATATGAGTTGACTTTTACCAGCTGTTTTAAAGACTTGTGTATTATTTGTGCTATGTGAGGTGACTTTTACCAGCTGTTTTAAAGACTTGTGTATTATTTGTGCTATGTGAGGTGACTTTTACCAGCTGTTTTAAAGACTCTTGTGTATTATTTGTGCTATGTGAGGTGACTTTTACCAGCGGTTTTAATGACAAGATCAAAGTTTCTCTCGCTTTCAACTCGCAACCATCTGTTTTAAAAACTCTTGTGTATTATTTCTTCGTTTCTACCGGTAGAAACGTCGTTTCTACTGGTAGAAACGACGATCGTCGTCTCTACTGGTAGAAACGTCGTTTCTACCGGTAGGAACGAGGATCGTTGTTTCTACCGGTAGAAACGACGATCCTCGTCTCTACCGGTAGAAACGACGTTTCTACCAGATCTTCGTCTCTACCGTGACATATATACCCAAGTTGCTGGGTGTTTTTTTCTTCCTAAGCTGCAAGTAATGGCCTAACATGCAGGTTTTCACGCTATGTACTGCGGTAGACTGACATTGAGGGGGTGCCGAGGGTGTGTGTGTGTGTGTGTGTGTGTGTGTGCGTGTGTGTGTGTGTGTGTGTGTGTGCGTGATGTTCTTGATCTAAGGTGCTTGTGTGTGATGTAGACTGGCATTGAGGGGGAGCCGAGGGTGTGTGTGTGTGTGTGTGTGTGTGTGTGTGTGTGTGTGTGTGTGTGTGTGCGCGTGTGCGTGATGTTCTTGATCTAAGGTGCTTGTGTGTGATGTAGACTGGCATTGAGGGGGAGCCGAGGGTGTGTGTGTGTGTGTGTGTGCGTGTGTGTTTGTGTGTGTGTGTGCGTGCGCGCGCGTGTGCGCGTGTGTGTGTGTATGTGTGTGTGCGCGTGTGCGCGCGTGTGCGAGTGTTTTTGCGTGTGTATGTGCGTGTGTGTGTGTGTGTGTGTGTGTGTGTGTTCATAACAGAAATCACGAGAACGCATTCTATTCACCATTTAACAAACATTGCAAGCATTTAAAGAACAAAAACACACATGAGACAATAGTGTACACAGCTTTGCACAACGACCACACTACAGCAACACACTCCAACGTTTTATTTCAAAAACTCTGTCGAAAAACATTTGAAAGTGCTGGTATGAATGTGTCGGGAGCAACGGAACATTTGCTCCCGACACGACCCAGTTGAGTCATCCGTAAAGTGATCTAATTCTAAAATGTCCGTGTTGAAAAGATAGCGACAAATTTACAGAAGTGAGGATCTTTCAAACGTAATTGCGGTGCAATGACTTGTGAAGCGAAACCTCCTGACACAAGTGCGTGAAAGGAATAAGATACCAAAAGAAAAGGGATTTCCTCTTTGAAGTGTCAAGGGTATAATTTGGTGAGCACATATTCAAGCCATTAACACATTTTTATGTCTCAAAGGGTAGTGCAATGCAGTAACTTGTGAAGCGAAACCACCTCACATAAAAGGGTTTGGTGGTATTATAGACGAATTTCAGGAAGAACTCCGTCGTTTTTTACATTTAGTCAAGTTTTGACTAAATGTTTTAACATAGAGGGGGGAATCGAGACGAGGGTCGTGGTGTATGTGTGTGTGTATGTGTGTGTGTGTGTGTGTGCGTGTAGAGCGATTCAGACCAAACTACTGGACCGATCTTTATGAAATTTGACATGAGAGTTCCTGGGATTGATATCCCCATACGTTTTTTTCATTTTTTTGATAAATGTCTTTGATGACGTCATATCCGGCTTTTCGTGAAAGTTGAGGCGGCACTGTCACGCCCTCATTTTTCAACCAAATTGGTTGAAATTTTGGTCAAGTAATCTTCGACGAAGCCCGGGGTTCGGTATTGCATTTCAGCTTGGTGGCTTAAAAATTAATTAATGACTTTGGTCATTAAAAATCTGAAAATTGTAAAAAAAAATAAAAATTTCTAAAACGATCCAAATTTACGTTTATCTTATTCTCCATCATTTGCTGATTCCAAAAACATATAAATATGTTATATTCGGATTAAAAACAAGCTCTGAAAATTAAATATATAAAAATTATTATCAAAATTAAATTGTCGAAATCAATTTAAAAACACTTTCATCTTATTCCTTGTCGGTTCCTGATTCCAAAAACATATAGATATGATATGTTTGGATTAAAAACACGCTCAGAAAGTTAAAACAAAGAGAGGTACAGAAAAGCGTGCTATCCTTCTTAGCGCAACTACTACCCCGCTCTTCTTGTCAATTTCACTGCCTTTGCCATGAGCGGTGGACTGACGATGCTACGAGTATACGGTCTTGCTGAAAAATGGCAGCTACTTGACTAAATATTGTATTTTCGCCTTACGCGACTTGTTTACATTTAGTCAAGTTATGACTAAATGTTTTAACGTAGAGGGGGGAATCGAGACGAGGGTGTGGTGTATGTGTGTGTGTGTGCGTGCGTGTGTGTAGAGCGATCTTTATGAAATTTGACATGAGAGTTCCTGGGATTGATATCCCGGAACGTTTTTTTTCTATTTTTTTTTATAAATGTCTTTGATGACGTCATATCCGGCTTTTCGTGAAAGTTGAGGCGGCACTGTCACGCTCTCATTTTTCAACCAAATTGGTTGAAATTTTGGTCAAGTAATCTTCGACAAAGCCCGGACTTCGGTATTGCATTTCAGCTTGGTGGCTTAAAAATTAATTAATGACTTTGGTCATTAAAATCTGAAAATTGTAAAAAAAAAAAAAATTTATAAAACGATTCAAATTTACGTTCATCTTATTCTCCATCATTTGCTGATTGCAAAAACATATAAATATGTTATATTTGGATTAAAAACAAGCTCTGAAAATTAAATATAAAAAAAATTATTATCAAAATTAAATTGTCGAAATCAATTTAAAAACACTTTCATCTTATTCCTTGTCGGTTCCTGATTCCAAAAACATACAGATATGATATGTTTGGATTAAAAACACGCTCAGAAAGTTAAACCGAAGAGAGGTACAGAAAAGCGTGCTATCCTTCTCAGCGCAAGTACTACCCCGCTCTTCTTGTCAATTTCACTGCCTTTGCCGTGCGCGGTGGACTGACGATGCTACGAGTATACGGTCTTGCTGCGTTGCATTGCGTTCAGTTTCATTCTGTGAGTTCGACAGCTACTTGACTAAATATTGTATTTTCGCCTTACGCGACTTGTTTATGGGTTGTGTAAGAGTTGCTTTTCCTTGCTTTTCCATGGAAACGCTGAGGCAAGCCACACGTGACATTTATAGGCTTGCCTCAGTGTTCCTATGGAAACAACAGAAACCAACTCTTCCACAGCCCATACAAACTTGACAGTGGGTGTCCGAACATTGTGTGTCCGAACATAGTTTGTCCGAACATTGTGTGTCCGAACATTGTGTGTCCGAACATTGTGTGTCCGAACATTGTGTGTCCGAACATTGTGTGTCCGAACATTGTGTGTCCGAACATTGTGTGTCCGAACATTGGGTGTCCGAACATTGTGTGTCCGAACATTGTGTGTCCGAACATTGTGTGTCCGAACATTGTGTGTCCGAACATTGGGTGTCCGAACATTGTGTGTCCGAACATTGTGTGTCCGAACATTGTGTGTCCGAACATTGTGTATTTACGGTGGTGCAAAGTACCAACAGAGAGAAAGGCTTTACTATTCGCTGTGTCCAAGACAACTTCTACGATCACACAGTGGCTCGTTGCACACTGAAAGAAAGCTTCGCTTTATGCAAGTAGCGTGCTGCGAAACTTGCGATGCAAAACCACCTACAGCGACACGTTCATCACGAATGAGTACGATGTACCAACAGTATAGTATCAACTTGTGTTAGATTATCAAACTGCGGAGGTACGTACGCGTACTTAAACGCAATTGCACCTTAATATTTTGTGAAGCGAAACTAACCCACAGAAAGTGTTTTTGTGTTGTAATACTGCCAAAGACAGGTTGTCATTTTCGAGATGCAAAAGGTATATATAATTACTAGATGAATACCCGCTTCGCCGGGTACCCGTCTTTGCCGGACCCGGCTTCGCCGGGTGAATGGCGCACCAATACCCGACGCACCGTACGCCGGATTCGCCGGGCGCACCGTACGCCGGATTCGCCGGGCGCACCGTACGCGATTGACGCCACACGAAGGAAGGGAGATAAACGCGCAAAACACTGGAGAAGATAAGGAAGAGTTACTGGGAATGGATGTACAGAAAAAACAAAATCGGTTCAGCGCTGCGCGCTGAGAGCACGTGTTGAAAATTTTCATCGAGCAGATTGTGTCCGGGGTCTACTTGAATATGCCCACCAAATTTGAAGCAGATCCATCGAGAACTTTGGCCGTGCATCGCGAAGAAAGACAGACAGACAGACAGACAGACACAAGCCGTATATATATATAAATATATATATACAAAAAGATAGATATAGATATAGATGATGCTTTCACACCGGGTCCGCTCAAGCTGAACACATTTTATTTTCACGGGGAATTGCATTGCATTAACTTGGGAAGCGACATCTCCTTACCTTTTTCTGACAAGAGTGGAAGTGGCATGTGTGAAAAGATGTGAGCTTGTCATAACCTTTACTGTAATTGGCGTAAATGTGAATAGTTTTAAACACTGCGGTAACTTATGAAGCGAAACCACCTGAATAAAGTGTTTGAATGTATACTTTATGTGTTTTATGTACTAACAGAGAAAGGGTTTCCTTTCCAACAGAGAAAGGTTTTCCTTTCCTCTTCGTCCATAGCATGATTGAGAGTCACGTACTCGGTTCAGGTATAAAAGCTTCATTTTTGACGTGTACCTTGCGCTGCCGTTTGCACTGCTATTCATTTTCTTTGGCCCTTTGGCCCTAGCCGACCCGGACTAAAAGATTGTTTTCACTAGATTTCAAGTAACAAGTGTGAACAAATATGAGCTTTTCAGAACCTTCTTTACTTTACTGTGAAAGATCTGAATGTGAATTGTTTCAAACCGTATTAGGACAATCCCCCTCCCCCCCAGACATACCCCCCCTGGACTTTTCCCCCCAGACAATCCCCCCCTAGCCCTGGACAACTCCCTCCTAGGAACCCCCCCCCCCCCCTCCTAGGATAACTCCCCCCGGGTCAATTTCCCCCCTAAACAATACCCCCTAGGACAACCCCCCCCCCCCCACACACCAATACCTCCCCCCCAAAATAATCAATTTCACAAGTGATTATTATCGTTAACTTTTTTCCCTTTCTGCGGATCATAGAAATCATCAGTGAGCATTCATCAGTATTTTACAACTCAGATTGCTGCCCTGGGTTTTGTTCATCAGTGAGTATAAATCAGTATTTTAAATCTCAGAGGTGTTATATAAAAGGGATTATTTTACTTTGACCTTGCTTCAGGATAGTACACAATGGAGTTTAGTTTGACAACAAGAGGTGCTCGCTGCATTTTGTTTGAAAATCATGTCTACGTAAAACAAAAAGACTTAACCAAAGGTGTAGAATGTTGGGAGTGTGAAAAGAGGCGAGATCATGGATGTAAGGCGAAGATTCACGTAAAAGAAACACAGCTGAAGAAGAAAATCAATGACCACAACCATTCTGGAAACCGAGGAAGAGGTGATATTGTGAAGTTGAGGGAATCACTAAAGAGAAAAGCTGAAACAACAGAAGAGGCACCACAGCAAATGATTTCTCGCGAGATGGCGAACACTACAATGGATGCTTCTGCACTGTTGCCTTCCATCGAAAATCTCAGACGCGCTGTTAGAACATGAAATGTTTGGTGAAATAAACTTGATTTCTATGTGGGAATGTCGGGTGTAAGGACAAGGATATATAGCACAGGCAGAGGAGCATACAATTAAGACACCGAAGACAGAGGTTGCTTTAACTTATCTTTTATTGAAGGAAATGTAACTAAAAATAACCACTCAGGTAGCTTATCTAAATCATAAATATTCCAAAACAGTTTAGCTAAATTTGGTTGCAACTAGAAACAATGCTATAAGTTATAAAATAGAAACAGAACTCTAATACAAGAAATAGCAATGCTTACATAAAACCAGAAATAGCAATTATGAATTATTCTAGTAGCCAAAAATAGGAACTATGAGTTCTGGTATCTACCAGTACCAGAATCAGAACCAATATGTGTATCTAACTGACCCAGAGATAGCAATTATTAATTCTTTTATCTACCAGAAACAATATATATCATGTAAGACCAGAATTTCTGGTGTAAACCAGAAATAGAAACTATGAATTCTGGTATCAACCAGAAACAGTATAATATATATATGTGTATATCTGGTGTAAACCAGAAATATAAACTATGAATATGAAACCAGAATTTCTGGTGTAAACCAGAAATAGAAACTATGAATTCTGGTAGCAACCAGAAAGCAGTGTAAAGAAGAAGGCACTAAAAAGAAAAGAAAATACAATTATAAACAACATGCCTTCTAAGTCACACATGACATAATACAAAGCATAAATCAATGAATGCATCATTTGCCAAAATAATCATGACAAATATAGACAAGTAACAATTTAGCCAAAATCCTGCAGACACAGCATTCTCTGAAAGAGAATCCACAGTGAGTTAAACAACTCCACAACAGCTAATGTCAAGGGAAGTAACCAACATCTTCCCTTAGGCCTAAGCCTTGCATAGGAAAATGCTTTACATAAATTAACCAACTGCATGAACCGCAACTGCAAAATAATTGTTATTATTAAGCGTGTTCATCGCCATGAAGACAAATCTTCATCGAGTTGAATAATAACGACAAGAATAAGAAAGATAACTCAGGCATGGGGTAAGCGCAAGCTCTCATGCTTCACAATGAAGCGTTAGACAACAGTCTATTACTTTACAGGGAAGCGCGACTAAATCATATCGCTTTAGATTAAAAGTCTGTTTTGCTTCTATGCAACTGCACAAAATGTTCAGTTCTATCAGTCGCAAAGTTCTTCTGCAGGCAAGTGCCTTTAAAGTGCAACATGAGAATTAACAGTCAAAATTGTGCATCCTGTAGACAATATCTTCCTATTGTCTGAGATCTTAACTCAGAAGATCTCTATCATCCTCATGCCTGAAATCATCAAAGGAATGATAATCAAAACTCATAAGATTATGTACAGGTAAAAGGGTAATACAAATGAAGACTAGCAAAATATCAGAGTATGAAAATGCATGTGACAAACAAAGTAGAACCAGTAGAGTGACACAGGACAGAATACATAACATGACTGGCTCACACAAAGCCAGACAAAAGACAGGGAGGGTAAGCCATGTACCTGTGCATCAGGGGCGGACCTAGGGGAATGGGGGCGCTATGACATCATTACACGGGGGACGCCGGTCAAAAATGGCGGACACTACTCTTACATCAGCCAATCAACCGTCAACGACATACGGCTTCAAATGCAGCAACATGATCAAACACATGAAACGTAATGCATCACAAAACTTCATAAAGCATGTCATGTTGTTGTACACTTCGCCTGCAAAGTTACAGTTACAGTGCTGGAAACAAAGAACGATCCTCAGCGAAGCGAAAACTGAGAACTTCTTTGTTCTTCAACAAACTGGCTACGAAGCGGAATTCCGTCCAGCAAAGTATTCAAATCCCTTCTCATCGAAAACCGAAATCTGAGAAAGGTTCGACTTACCTTACCGGACTTCTTCGTTATTAAAACTGTCCTTGTACAAAGGAGATCTAACATAGGTCTACTCGACTTAAAATATAGTGGGACAAGCTTTCTCATCGAGTTCATTACCCAAAATATATGTGTCAACCATAATTCCCGTTCATCAATTAACCATATCCACATATCGAGACTCTGGGAGTTACTTCCCTTGTTTTAGGAAGCAAACACACACAAATGCTGCTAACAAGCGCTGTGCTTGGGGACAATGTAAAACGGATGATAGGTATCCTGAACGCTGTGTTGGCGTGAAATTCATCCCATTTGTGAAACCGGGAAAGCATCTGTACCATCTAGATCGCTGCCTTTGCTGGATAAAAGCCTGCAATCGCCCAGCTTACCAGTTGAACGTCAACACAATCAAGTCGTACACGTACATTTGCAGCAAGGTCAGATCTCGCACGACTTTGATTCAAGGCCTATTGCTAATTTTTTGATGGTTTGGTCCCAGTGTCACAAAAATATGACGATCTAATCAATCACTGATTTAAAAAACAAGTATGTTGCCCTATATCCATTGACATTCTTAGTGAAATAGATCTATTTGAAATAGTATTTCACTGCCCCGACCGGCGAACTTGTTGCCGGCTGTATTGAGCTTGTGTGTTCGTGTAGGCTTACTCAAAAAGTCAAAATCACAGTCGTCTCCGAAACAAGCAATAATCAGAGTTGGGGGGGAAAACATTTCGTTTGTTCAGTTTTGTTTTGTTCTTGATAGTTTGTTTATTTCACACACACACACACACACACACACACACACACACACACACACACACACATACATACATACACAAACACACGCGCGCACGCACACACAGTGCACGTACGCGCACATACACACACCTACTGAGATATGCCTAACATACACGCACGCTTGCAAACACACACATAATACGCAAACGCAGTTTAATTTCCTCAATACAAGGCGAAAGGCACACACACACCACACACAAATAAACACACACACGCAGTCCCACACACACACACACACAACCCTCACACACACAAATAAACCCACACACGCAGTCAACCCCCCACACACACACACACAACCCTCACACACACAAATAAACACACACACGCAGTCCACCCCCCCCCCCCACACACATACACAACCCTCTCTGACACACACACCCGCCCAACCCCAGCGTCCAACTCAACTTTCACCAACAACCACTACCCTACTCTCACTATCGCTCTCTCTCTCTCTCTCTCACACACACACACACACACACACACACATACATACACAAACACACGCGCGCACGCACACACATTGCACGTACGCGCACATACACACACCTACTGAGATATGCTTAACATACACGCACGCTTGCAAACACACACATAATACGCAAACGCAGTTTAATTTCCTCAATACAAGGCGAAAGGCACACACACACCACACACAAATAAACACACACACGCAGTCCCACACACACACACACACAACCCTCACACACACAAATAAACTCACACACGCAGTCAACCCCCCCACACACACACACCCCTCACACACACAAATAAACACACACACGCAGTCCATCCCCCCCACACACACAACCCTCTCTGAAACACACACCCGCCCAACCCCAGCGTCCAACTCAACTTTCACCAACAACCATACCCTACTCTCACTATCGCTCTCTCTCTCTCTCACACACACACACACACACACACAAGCTCACGCAAGCACAGCCACACACACACACAGCACGCGCATACACACACACTGACACACATCACGCGCATATACACACACACTGACACACATAACACACACACACCTTTCGCAGTTCGCTCACAGTTCTTCTCTTTTCCATTGTCGCCATCTTCGAAGCTTGCTTCGCTTTTCAGGGGAGATAACCCGTTTATCACATTCGCTGCTGACTTGTGGGTCAAGTCTATTGTAGGGGTTTCTGCGCCTAAATCGTAAATAGGTAGCTTTACGGGCCAATGGCACTGGGGGCTTAACTTTGGGCTTTTAACCGACTACTACTCAGACTTTACTGATCTCCAGAAATAATATGTGATGAAAATGGGAAAAAGATCGCAACGATACACATGGGTCTTCTCGACATAAAATATTGCGAGACAGGCTTTTTCTCAGCGAAAACGAAACGTATGAGAACGAGTCTGCCTTACTTGATTCTTACGAGTCTTTAATCCACAAGACTCTAAAACAGCTTTATAACAACTGGTCATCAAATATTAAGTTATTAACGCTCAATTTCAGCGCCAAATCATAAAAGTAATTAGAAACTGATCTAGAAAACACATCTCTCCGCTAGATCAAAATGGCGTCATCAACTCTGACACGAGACCGGTCGGACATCGCCCGGGACCAAATCAGCGTCAAAATGTACATATGCAAACATCATAGCATCAAATGAAACATAACAAGAGGCGAAGCCATCAAGGCTCACGTAAGAAATCGACAAACAGTAACACAAACCCAATCACACACACACACACACACACACACACACACACACACACACACACACACACACACACACACACACACACACACACACACACACACGGAGCATAGGTGAAACTGTGCAAGAAAGCGAGACACTAGATCTAGATCTGTCTGTCTGCATGTAGCCTACTTACAAGGACACGACTGCCAACTAGTCTCGGCGCGCTCAAAATAATAATGACCGAGACTGTCAGTACTTCCTTCGCGTGACGTCTAACCCTCTTACGTCATGATGTGACGTCAATGTAATGTGACGTCTTCAAATGTTAGAGTTTCTACCACAGACATACACACGCACAGACGCACGCACGCACGCACGCACAGACAGACAAAGTTACGATCGCATAGGCTACACTTACGTGAGCCAAAAATGAAGCAAAAGGAATGAATAAAGCATTTAGTTACTAACAGATTCTCCTCAGTGAGCACACTTCAGGGGCGGACGAGGGGGGGGGTTTCAGGGGTTTCCGGAAACCCCCCCCCCCAGCCAAAATTTTTTTTTTTAAATGGTGTTTTTTTGGGGTATTAAGGCTGGAGTTCACACCTGAGGCCATATTTCAAAGTGGTTAGGCAGTTTTAAAGGTTTGTTTTTATGTTAGTTCAGTGTTTTGTTTATCAGGAAAAAACAAAATGAATAGAGCTTGTCGCGCAAAATTTTGAGATATGGACTGAAGTTTGAGCATAGGTATGAGATTTTTTCATGCAAACCCTACTGAAGAAATTGTGATATTGTATTGTGAATATGTTAACAAAAAAACAATCGGATGATCAGAAACTGAAGAAGAGAAATAGGGAAGCAAAATAGAACATCAAACATAGTGATTTTACAGGTGAATTTGGAAAAAAAACCTTATGTATCCATTTTTGAAGCTCAATTTGAAGCATGGAACACAGTCAAACATAAATTAAAAGTGTTAAAGTGGTTACAGTGTTCAGAAATAGTGTTAAATAACAAGTTGAGTTATCCCTCTTCACAAATTTTAAGAGAAATACACCTCTTGTCGCGCAAAATTTTGAACTGTGATGCTTTTACTACCCCCACCCCCTACTCATTTTTCAGAAAAGAGTGCATATTATCTTCCAAATAGACAAGCAAGGTAGTCAGATAATCAAAACTTCAGAACAAAAATAGGGAAGCAAAATAGAACATGCAACATAGTGATTTAACTGGTGAATTCAGAAAAAACACACTTTTTTACTCATTTTATTAGCTGAATTTAAAGCTTGGAAGACAGAAATAAATAAATTAAAAGTGCAAAACTGGTTACAGTGTTCAGAAATAGTGTTAGATACCAAGTTGAGTTATCCCTCTTCATCACAGTTAAAAGAAACGCACCTCTTGTTGCGCAAAATCTTGAACTGTGATGCTTTTACTACCCCTACCCCCTACCCATTCTTCAGAAAAGAGTGCATATTATCTTCCAAATAGAAAGGCAAGGTAATCAGATGATCAAAAACTTCAGAACAGAAATAGGGAAGCAAAAAAGAACACCCAACAGAGTTATTTAACTGTTGAATTCAGAAAAAAACACTTTTTAACTCATTTTGTAAGCTGAATTCAAAACTTGGATGACAGAAAAAAATAAATTAAAAGTGCTAAAGTGGTTACAGTGTTCAGAAATAGTGTTAGATACCAAGTTTAGTTATCCCTCTTCATCACAGTTAAAAGAAACACACCTCTTGTCGCGCAAAATCTTGAACTGTGATGCTTTTACTTCCCCCACCCCTACCCATTTTTCAGAAAAGAGTGCATATTGTCTTCCAAATAGAAAAGCAAGGTAGTCAGATGATCAAAAACTTCAGAACAGAAATAGGGAAGCAAAATAGAACATCCAACATAGTAATTTAACTGTTGAATTCAGAAAAAAACACTTTTTTACTCATTTTATTAGCTGAATTTAAAGCTTGGAAGACAGAAAAAAAATTAAAAGTGCTAATGTGGTTACAGTGTTCAGAAATAGTGTTAGATACCAAGTTCAGTTATCCCTCTTCATCACAGTTAAAAGAAACACACCTCTTGTCGCGCAAAATCTTGAACTTTGATGCTTTTACTACCCCCACCCCCTACCTATTTTTCAGAAAAGAGTGCATATTATCTTACAAATAGGAAAGCAAGGTAATCAGATGATCAAAAACTTAAGATAAATAGGGAAGCAAAATAGAATATCCAACATAGTGATTTAACTGTTGAATTAAAAAAACACCTTTTTTTCTCATTTTTTGAAGCTGAATTAGAAGTTTGGAATTCCTCCGAAAGCGGCGTATGGCTGCCTAAATGGCGGGGTAAAAACGGTCATACACGTAAAAATCCACTCGTGCTAAAAACATGAGTGAACGTGGGAGTCTAAGCCCATGAACGAAGAAGAAGAGGAGGAGAAGAAGAAGAAGTTTGGAAGACAGAAAAAATAAATTAAAAGTGCTAAAGTGGTTACAGTGGTTACAGTGTTCAGAAATAGTGTTAGATACCAAGTTGAGTTGTCGCTCTTTATCACAGTTAAAAGAAACACACCTCTTGTCGCGCACAATCTTGAACTGTGATCCTTTTACTACCCCCGCCCCCTACCCATTTGAACACAAAAGAGTGTATATTCTCTTCCAATTAGAAAAATAAGTAATTTGCAACTGGACATTTTTAAAATACATATTTTCTGTCAGTCCAAGGATTGCTTAGTCCATTAAAAACAAACAGACTAGGATTTAGTGCACCCCTTTTAAGAAAAAGTTAACATGATAATTGATATATATATATATCAGACTTTTTTTATGCAATTACTACTGAAGATTCCAGACCAGGTAAAACAATCATTTTATATTCTTTGTCACATTTTTTACTTTTTTTGAAAATAAATTTATCTATAGCGAGTTTTGTCTCTTTGTGTCATTTAGTTATTTTGAAGAATTCTATCCTGGCAAAAAAAAATTAAAAATCCCTACCTACCTACCCTATTTTGTTTACCCATGTTATTAGAAACAGACAATTTATTTTTTATTGGCCAAAAGATCTTGAAACATTTGTTTTAATAGAGAAATAACAAGTACAGCCCTTAGCTGTGTCACTCGAATTTCTTTGTCAGGCTGAAACTTAGCTGTTGCGTTGAAGTCTGCTGTGTGTGTCTGGGTCCAAAGCAACTTTCACATTCTCATCTACACATATTCTCATGGTCTACACACTCACGTTACTTACACATTTATACAATTCTACCCACAGAGGCGTTCGGGGATGGGGGTCTCGCACTCGGGCGAATCACACCACAAAATACAAAGTATAACGTACACAGATTTTTCTATTGAACCAAAAGGCAAATTAAATCATGAATAAATCAATCAAGCAAAACTTCCACACAATGACACATTCACTCTCGACTGCGCTCTGGGCATGCACACTTGGCAGCACGTATACGTTCCGACGCCGTTTGTCTTCCTGCAAGTCCAGCACAGGCACACGATTGTCCAAGAATCACAATAATCCTCGTGAATGTCACAGCAGGCATAGTAAGGTTACGTAGAAAAGTCCAAAAGGGTGCGTTAATGGTGGTAATCCGGCACACACACACACACACACTGACACACTGACACTGACACACACACACACACACACTCCGGTTTGGTAAGTTACCTGATAAATAATGTAGCCTGTAGATTTAACGGGGAGACTGATCAGACAGGAAGAGTAATACTTTCACATTTCCGATGTTCAGCGATAAACTTGTTTTCTTCGAGAGTTCGATCTTCGTGCGATTCTGGCGCGTTGTCACCAAGAACGTTAAAAAAACACAGGATATCATCATGATACCTCTCTACAAAAACCAGGTCTAGGAACTCTTCATCTAAAGTCAGTCAGTATTAACCTCCTCAACACAATCCTCATCTTGTCCCATAGTGATTTCTGCCGCCAAAGAACATGTGGTTCTCAACTCAAAAGACCGATTTGTCGTCTTCCGGCATTGCGAAATTCAGATCTACCCCAACTTCGTGCATTGATCTGAGCAATAAAATGTAGATGCGATAATCTGCAAACATCTCTTCAACACAATCTGCATCTTGTCCCATCGTGATTTCTGTCGGCAAAGAACATGTGGTTCTCAACTCACAAGACCAATTTGTCATCTTCCAGTGTGAAATTCTGATCTGCCCCAAGTACGTGCAATAAAATGTAGAAGCGATAATCTGAAAAAAAATCTGTTCGCGTGAACGCTGCCACGTTGTCATCAGTCCAATGTCTTTTATCCAGAGCAGGGACGAACACACTTTTTCATCAGCAGTTTGTTATGTTTATCCGCAGACTGCTTTCCATTACTTGTCTGTTTTAGATTCACTCGTATGGTTCTTCAGCCAGGCAAGAAGTGCTTGTTTACAGTGACACGTTCTCACGCACGACATGTCGTAAATGCAAGTTCTAACGATTGTTTTTTTATTGCACTGATAGAGAATGTCGATAGTTGTAAACTTCTGACATTTCCTAATGTTTATTTCATTATTTTGCGTACGGATATGGCTAATAAGTGGATAATCTGTTACGACACGAAACGCGTTCTAAATCCGGGAAGGGAGGCTACTCCAGCGTACTGTCAGGTGTGTTCTAATACCTTAATCAGTGACAAAATCTGCTGCCTGAAACTGGTAATGATCATCCTCAAAATGCACCAGATTGCACCATTTTGCATCCTTTTTTACAAAATTTTCCGGGGGGGCATGCCCCCGGACCCCCCTAGCAAGCTAGGCGCTTTGCGCCGTCGGCTCGGCGCTTCGCGCCTTCACACCCATATCTTCACAATATACTTTTGGAAACCCCCCCCATAAAATGAACTGATCCGCCCCTGCACTTGAAACAGTAAACACAAACTCTGCTGCTGACGCCTAGTCGCGAAACACAAAGACTGAAAGAGACAGGTCTGGAATGAAAACCACCAGTCGACCGGTTACTAACTTTGCGTCAAACTACACTAGACCGGTTCACGACAAATTAGAGCATAGTTTCGACACGTTCACGGCTACCGACAACACACATAGAGCACCCAGCTCGCAGTGTCACAAATCGCGTTTTCTGCTCTACAGTTAAAAATTAATATTAAAAGTCCTACGGTTTTGAGCCATTAAGGACTTGAGTGTTTGTCCGCTTTGTTTCTGCTCTACTCTAAATGTTCGCTCTTTTAAAGACAGGTCAACTCCGATTCCCTGTGGCGATAAGCCAATGGGGAGGATACCTAGGTGTCAGACAACGGGGGGCGTTCTACTTAAAATGCCTGCCCAATGAAAGGGATCGTTAAAGAGGCAGAAATCGTTACAGAGGTGTCACGCACCGGAAATATTACGCACACCGGATAAGGCTCATTAGATTACAAGCAGTGTCAAAGCTGATACACAGAAGGGGGGGGGGGGGGGGGGGGTAAGAGACTAAAACCTCCAAGCCACCCGGCATCTTCTATGATGTACCCTGTCAAAAGAAATGACACCCACTTGACAAAACGCCATGTCCAATGATACAGGCAGGCTGGCGGCACATTACATAACGACCACCTAAATCTGAGATAAGAGATTAGAAATGCATCCGGTCGGGGTCTACCCTACGATAGTAAACACACAATAAAGTACAATGCACAAAGACAACCAGGTATTATTTAGTCACTCCTTAGGCACTGATGGTTAGAGGTTACGCTGCTGCTTCTCATCATTTCAAGTTAGGGGTTTAGCACAAAGGGCATTTTTTAAAGGTAAACCCAATGTGACTAGCACACACACACAGGGAATAGCTATAGACAGGGGAGGCAACTGGGTCGGGCAGGAGATAATCACACACAGAGAGACGGGGCAGGCCACTTGGCTACATCTAAAATGACAAGTTCTGTTCGTGTGATTAGAACGATGATTGAAGAAGTGAGTGAGTGTGCGTGAATGAGTGTGAGTGAGTGTGTGTGTGTGTAAGAGAGAGAGAGAGAGAGAGAGAGAGAGAGAGAGAGAGAGAGAGAGAGAGAGAGAGAGAGAGAGAGAGAGAGAGAGAGAGAGAGAGAGAGAGAGAGAGAGAGAGAGTGATTGATTGATTGATTGATGAATGTATTGTATATAATCATTGGTTTGATCGTCACAATTCGACTTAAATCAAAGTAAACAAATGGGTTTTTTCGAGGACGCAACAAAACAGACACATATTATAGAACTGTGTAGGAATTCCTCGTGATTTCTATAACACAGCCAAAAACACTACAAAAAGCATAACAGGAGCACACTTTTCACGCAGGGGAATGCAACTTTCCACAGCCACTGAAACAAAAAATGTTAGCTCACGTGCGCCTTACTCTTCAAGTGTGATAACAACGATGATTGAAGCAACTATTATGAAATGAATACCCAAGGGGGTATTGTCCGGGGGGAAAATAGACCCGGGGGGATAAGTCCGGGGGGGGGAATTGACCGGAGGGGGGGGGGAGAAGTCCTAGGGGGGGGGGGGGGGGAGAAGTCCTAGGGGGGAAATGTCCAAGAGGGGATTGTCTCGGGGGAAAAGTCCAGGGGGGTGAAGTCCGGGGGGAAGTGTCCAACCGTTTCAAACACGGAGACCACCATGTAAACTGAGAAAGAAACAAAACTAACCTTCTTTACTTTACTGTGAAAGATCTGAATATGAATTGTTCCAAACACGGAGACCACCATGTAAACTGAAAAAGAAACAAAACTAACCTTCTTTACTTTACTGTGAAAGATCTGAATGTGAATTGTTCCAAACACGGAGACCACCATGTAAACTGAAAAAGAAACAAAACTAACCTTCTTTACTTTACTGTGAAAGATCTGAATGTGAATTGTTCCAAACACGGAGACCACCATGTAAACTGAAAAAGAAACAAAACTAACCTTCTTTACTTTACTGTGAAAGATCTGAATGTGAATTGTTCCAAACACGGAGACCACCATGTAAACTGAAAAAGAAACAAAACTAACCTTCTTTACTTTACTGTGAAAGATCTGAATGTGAATTGTTCCAAACACGGAGACCACCATGTAAACTGAAAAAGAAACAAAACTAACCTTCTTTACTTTACCGTGAAAGATCTGAATGTGAATTGTTCCAAACACGGAGACCACCATGTAAACTGAAAAACAAACAAAACTAACCTTCTTTACTTTACTGTGAAAGATCTGAATGTGAATTGTTCCAAACACGGAGACCACCATGTAAACTGAAAAAGAAACAAAACTAACCTTCTTTACTTTACTGTGAAAGATCTGAATGTGAATTGTTCCAAACACGGAGACCACCATGTAAACTGAAAAAGAAACAAAACTAACCTTCTTTACTTTACCGTGAAAGATCTGAATGTGAATTGTTCCAAACACGGAGACCACCATGTAAACTGAAAAACAAACAAAACTAACCTTCTTTACTTTACTGTGAAAGATCTGAATGTGAATTGTTCCAAACACGGAGACCACCATGTAAACTGAAAAAGAAACAAAACTAACCTTCTTTACTTTACTGTGAAAGATCTGAATGTGAATTGTTCCAAACACGGAGACCACCATGTAAACTGAAAAAGAAACAAAACTAACCTTCTTTACTTTACTGTGAAAGATCTGAATGTAAATTGTTTCAAACACGGAGACCACCATGTAAACTGGGGTCCTGATTTGTCCTATATGGTCCGCTGGTCCCAAAAAGCAACAACTAACCAACTAACTAACCATGTAAACTGAGAAAGAAACAAAACTGAATGGGTCCCGAATAGTCAAATATAGGTTGAAAGGACACTGATAACCGACAACCAACCTAACCCAGCCAAACATTGGCCATGCCCATGGACACTTCTCCATCGCACTCGGCTCTGTGCTGTTTGTTTTGCAGAAATGTTGTCAGTGGTGTCAATATTGTTATGGGGGCCAGGACTGTTGACGCGTTTATTTCATGCTCTGGTGCCTGGCACTTCTGTCCTGTTCGGTTCCACGTGTGTGTGTGTGTGTGTGTATGTGTGTGTGTGTGTGTGTGTGTGTGTGTATGTGTGTGTGTGTGTGTGTGTGGGGGTGTGTGCGTGTGTGTGTATGTGTGTGTCTATGTGTGTGTGTGTCTATGTCTGTGCGTGTGTGTTTGTGTTTGTGTGTGTGTCTGTGTGTCTGTGTCTGTTTGTCTAAATCAACATGTCCGTGCTGGCGAGCGCCGTTGCTCACAGAAGAAGTGACATTTGCGTTTTGCATTTGCGAAGAGAAAAACACACGACAAAACATCCTAGATCACTCTTGCACCTCGGAGTGTTTGGTTAACCGAGATCATGTGTAAGTGTCACTTGACCTCCTGCAGTTGATATATCCGGTCCCTCCCCCCCCCCTCTCCCACACACCCCACGCCATCCCCCCCCCCCGCCATGTTTATGCCCCACCACCTCAACCATCTTCCCTTGTCAACAGTGTAGTTGGTTATAGCAGGTTGGCGCCTAAAAACATAATTCACCTTTGTATTCTGTATTCAGTCATTTCTCAATTTTATTCAATAATCTAAACGCGTGCAACCTGGTACATGAAGTATTAAGGTTTGTTCACGCAGAAGCGAATGAACAGAACATGTTATACCCAGCAGAAAATGTGTTCAGTTTAAGGGCGAGTCCAATAGCTGTAAATCATAGTACCAGGTTTTATGGCAAACGCAGGTATACTATCAATACAAGTATACTTAAACGTTGTACATGGAAGAGCCACTACACACACACACACACACACACACACACACACACACACACACACAATCACTGAATAACTCACACGCACGCACGCACGCACGCACTCACGCACACACACACACACACACACACACACACACACACACACACACACACATACACAAACACACATACGCACATACACATACACACACACTAACTCACACGCACGCACGCACGCACGCACGCAAGCACACACAGTCATACAGATAGACAGACAGACAGACAGATAGAGAAACTTTCTCCAACATGTCTCATTGTGCAAAATAAAAGCTTCCTAATAAAGTGTTTCTGCCGACACCATTAATTTATTTTGCTCAACTTGCATGTATTATTTTTGACACATACCTGACGTTATTCATATATATAGGAAATTGACGTCAAGACAAACACAGAGACAGGACAGAAAGAGGAGGAAGAGGAGGAATGAGGAGTTGGCGATGGAAGAAGAAGAGGAGGAGGTGGAAGAAACCTGAGAAATCAAGAAACACAATGTATTAAGTTATATGCCCCATTTCAAGACGTGCTGCGTATATGACTGTTATGTCTCCGAAACCCGATGAAGTGTTGTTGAGTGTCTTCATTCAAGTCTGGCTGACACCGCCGCAAAAGGCCGTCACAGCTATTAAGCCCTTCTTACATATGTACCTGACACGAGTAAAACGTCGTGTCGCAGCGACAGGAAGAGTTCTTTAGCAGCGGGTGTTGCACTTAGAACACATTCATTCACCCATAAATCTTACAATACGGGGTAAGGGCTGTGTGGTTGTCATTCAGACTTTCACTGGTGGTATCAACGTCGGAACAGATTTTTTTTTTTTGACAAGAGCAAAGTGCAATTGAAAATGAACGACCGATTTTATGACAGAGAAAACATGTTTGAATAAGTTACATTTTTGTCTATATAAAGGATAAAAACATGTTATTGAAAACAAAGTGAAAATGACATATTGTAGAAAGAATGCAGCTTTTGTGTTGACGCGTCTGGCCCGCATCAAAAGTAAAACAAAATCGGTCAACACAAGAAAACGAAGAGAAATCAACATATGTGAGAAACAACAAGTCGCGTAAGGCGAAAATACAATATTTAGTCAAGTAGCTGTCGAACTCACAGAATGAAACTGAACGCAATGCCATTTTTCAGCAAGACCGTATACTCGTAGCATCGTCAGTCCACCGCTCATGGCAAAGGCAGTGAAATTGACAAGAAGAGCGGGGTAGTAGTTGCGCTAAGAAGGATAGCACGCTTTTCTGTACCTCTCTTTGTTTTAACTTTCTGAGCGTGTTTTTAATCCAAACATATCATATCTATATGTTTTTGGAATCAGGAACCGACAAGGAATAAGATGAAAGTGTTTTTAAATTGATTTGGACAATTTAATTTTGATAATAATTTTTATATATTTAATTTTCAGAGCTTGTTTTTAATCCGAATATAACATATTTATATGTTTTTGGAATCAGCAAATAATGGAAAATAAGATAAACGTAAATTTGGATCGTTTTATAAATGTTTATTTTTTTTTACAATTTTCCGATTTTTAATGACCAAAGTCATAAATTAATTTTTAAGCCACCAAGCTGAAATGCAATACCGAAGTCCGGGCTTCGTCGAAAATTACTTGACCAAAATTTGAACCAATTTGGTTGAAAAATGAGGGCGTGACAGTGCCGCCTCAACTTTCACGAAAAGCCGGATATGACGTCATCAAAGACATTTATCAAAAAAATGAAAAAAACGTTCGGGGATTTCATACCCAGGAACTCTCATGTCAAATTTCATAAAGATCGGTCCAGTAGTTTAGTCTGAATCGCTCTACACACACACACACACACACACACACACACACACACACAGACACCCGCACATACACCACGACCCTCGTTTCGATTTCCCCTCGATATTAAAATATTTAGTCAAAACTTGACTAAATATAATAAAATATTTAGTCAAAACTTGACTAAATATAAACAAGTCGCGTAAGGCGAAAATACAACATTTAGTCAAGTAGCTGTCGAACTCGAATGAAACTGAACGCAATGCAACGCAGCAAGACCGTATACTCGCAGCATCGTCAGTCCACCGCGCACGGCAAAGGCAGTGAAATTGACAAGAAGAGCGGGGTAGTACTTGCGCTGAGAAGGATAGCACACTTTTCTGTACCTCTCTTCGTTTTAACTTTCTGAGCGTGTTTTTAATCCAAACATATCATATCTATATGTTTTTGGAATCAGGAACCGACAAGGAATAAGATAAAGGTGTTTTTAAATTGATTTTGGACAATTTAATTTTGATAATAATTTTTATATTTTTAATTTTCAGAGCTTGTTTTTAATCCAAATATAACATATTTATATATTTTTTGAATCCGAAAGTGATAAAGAATAAAATGTATGTAAATTGGGATCGTTTTATAAAAAAAATAATTTTTTTTACAATTTTCAGATTTTTAATGACCAAACTCACTCATTAGTTTTTAAGCCACCAAGCTGAAATGCAATACCAAACCCCGGCCTTCGTCGAAGATTACTTGACCAAAATTTCAACCAATTTGGTTGAAAAATGAGAGCGTGACAGTGCCGCCTCAACTTTCACGAAAAGCCGGATATGACGTCATCAAAGACATTTATCAAAAACATGAAAAAAACGTATGGGGATTTCATACCCAGGAACTCTCATGTCAAATTTCATAAAGATCCGTCCAGTATTTTAGTCTGAATCGCTCTACACACACACACACAGACAGACACACACACACACACACACACACACACACACACACACACACACACACACACACACACACACATACACCACGACCCTCGTCTCGATTCCCCCCTCTACGTTAAAATATTTAGTCAAAACTTGACTAAATATAAAAACACTGGAAGCTATTGGATAGAGTCTACATTGTCTACTCACCCTGCAATACAATATTTAGTCAAGTAGCTGTCGAACTCACAGAATGAAACTGAACGCAATGCCATTTTATTCGTAGCATCGTCAGGCCACCGCTCATGGCAAAGGCAGTGAAATTGACAAGAGGAGCGGGGTAGTAGTTGCGCTAAGAAGGATAGCACGCTTTTCTGTACCTCTCTTTGTTTTAACTTTCTGAGCGTGTTTTTAATCCAAACATATCATATCTATATGTTTTTGGAATCAGGAACCGACAAGGAATAAGATGAAAGTGTTTTTAAATTGATTTCGACAATTTAATTTTGATAATAATTTTTATATATTTAATTTTCAGAGCTTGTGTTTAATCCGAATATAACATATTTATATGTTTTGGGAATCAGCAAATGATGGAGAATAAAATAAACGTAAATTTGGATCGTTTTATAAATTTTTATTTTTTTTTACAATTTTCCGATTTTTAATGACCAAAGTCATTAATTAATTTTTAAGCCACCAAGCTGAAATGCAATACCGAAGTCCGGGCTTCGTCGAAGATTACTTGACCAAAATTTGAACCAATTTGGTTGAAAAATGAGGGCGTGACAGTGCCGCCTCAACTTTCACGAAAAGCCGGATATGACGTCATCAAAGACATTTATCAAAAAAATGAAAAAAACGTTCGGGGATTTCATACCCAGGAACTCTCATGTCAAATTTCATAAAGATCGGTCCAGTAGTTTAGTCTGAATCGCTCTACACACACGCACACACGCACATACACCACGACCCTCGTTTCGATTCCCCCTCGATGTTAAAATATTTAGTCAAAACTTGACTAAATATAACAAGTCGCGTAAGGCGAAAATACAATATTTAGTCAAGTAGCTGTCGAACTCACAGAATGAAACTGAACGCAACGCAACGCAGCAAGACCGTATACTCGTAGCATCGTCACTCCACCGCCCGTGGCAAAGGCAGTGCACGTGGAATTGACAAGAAGAGCGGGGTATTCGTTGCGCTGAGAAGGATAGCACGCTTTTCTGTACCTCTCTTCGTTTTAACTTTCTGAGCGTGTTTTTAATCCAAACATATCATATCTATATATTTTTGGAATCAGGAACCGACAAGGAATAAGATGAAAGTGTTTTTAAATTGATTTCGAAAAAAAATTTTGATAATAATTTTTATATATTTAATTTTCAGAGCTTGTTTTTAATCCGAATATAACATATTTATATGTTTTTGGAATCAGCAAATGATGGAGAATAAGATAAACGTAAATTTGGATCGTTTTATAAATTTTTATTTTTTTTTTACAATTTTCCGATTTTTAATGACCAAAGTCATTAATTAATTTTTAAGCCACCAAGCTGAAATGCAATACCGAAGTCCGGGCTTCGTCGAAGATTACTTGACCAAAATTTCAACAAATTTGGTTGAAAAATGAGGGCGTGACAGTGCCGCCTCAACTTTCACGAAAAGCCGGATATGACGTCATCAAAGACATTTATCAAAAAAATGAAAAAAACGTTCGGGGATTTCATACCCAGGAACTCTCATGTCAAATTTCATAAAGATCGGTCCAGTAGTTTAGTCTGAATCGCTCTACACACACACACGCACGCACGCACACACGCACACACACACGCACATACACCACGACCCTCGTTTCGATTCCCCCTCGATGTTAAAATATTTAGTCAAAACTTGACTAAATATAAAAACGTAACAAAATAACTGAATAAATAAAAGTAATGTTGACGTTCTTCATCCAGACGTACAAGCAGCGATTAAGTGTTTGCCCCCGTATTACCGTCCTTAATCTTTGGTTCTTTCTCAGTCTGTGTGTGTGTGAGTGTGTGTCACTGTGTGTATGTATGTGTGTTCGTGTGTGTGTTTGTGTGTGTGTGTGTGTGTGTGTTTGTGTGTGTATGCGTGTGTTTGTGTGTGTATGCGTGTTTGTGTGTGTGTGTGTGTGTGTGTGTGTGTGTGTGTGTGTGTGTGTGTGTGTGTGTGTGTGTGCGCACATACACAGACTGAGAAAGAATACATTATGTTCCTTTCTCTTTCACTGTTCTAACTTTTCCTACTTCTCATTGGCTACTCCACGTCTCGTGACCATCCCTATTCTAATTTTACTTAAAATCAACTGTCCAGCTCGTACGTCATTCGTCAACCACGCGCTAGTCAATTTCACGATAATCCAGTTCTTAACATAACTTTCCATTACCTCCACTAGCAGGGCAGGACCCCCCTCCCGCCCCCTTGCCTCACCAAGTACCTCCTCCAAGGGTAAACAAAAATATGCTGAACATTTGGTCAGTTTGTTTTGCCTTTAAAATTCATGACAAATATCAAAGAATTCACCAGATTGCACATAATATATATATAGCTTTCAAAAAATCGAACTTACCGTTAAACCATAAATCACTTTTAAAACTGAAAAGTTCTGCTTTGAAGGTAGGGAGATTTTAAAGCAATCAAGTCAAAACGCGTTGACAAACTTGTTGCTTTGAATTACCGTGGATTTGTTCGTGACCATTTTTAGAGTTGTGCTTTGTTAGGTAATGGCAAACACGCCTTTGAATACAAACTTGCAAAGACATGTGGATCGTTTGCTCGGGAACTGCAACGTCGATGTGCCCCCCCACCGCCCCCCCCCCCCCAAAAAAAAAATTCGAACACAAAATCCTTAACGTGGCTAGGAGTGTCGTATTCTTTGGACGAACAACTAACATTGTCATTATTTTCACGAGTTTTCATTCACAAACACATGGGAAATAAATCTCATGTTCTCCATGCAATAAATCGAGGTGGTGAATGGGTTTGAGCTTTCAGGTGAAACGTGTATTGTCAAAGTAAAAGCCAATCAGGCTGATTGTTTGATGTGTGGAACCATCGCGGCTTTGGATTTGTGTTTCCGAGGACAACGATTGTAAGCATTCACTCTCAAAGACCCAATCAATGTTGATAATTACCGCGGCGACTCATGGTCAATTTGCAACTTATCTCTGAATCGCAAAATCCACAACGAAAAGTCATAAACACTTAAAAAGAAAATAAATATGCTCAACACTTATTGAACTCACACGTATGATCCCAGCTCTGTGCATTTTCAGACTGGAAGAAAAGCGTCAACAAGCTACGTTTGACATCACATACAAGGTTGACGTGTTATCTCGAGCAATTGTGACGATGCTTTGTGGCCCGGAGTTGGATTCTAAAAATTCGTCTCCCTGTGGGTTATTGTGCATTTTGTTGCACAACGAAAATGATGACAAAAACGATGTTTGGTGGCTTGTCGTCAGACCAGCCTTGTGTTGTAGGTCCTCGGGGAGCATTTCGCCTTTTGTCTCATATTTATCAACCGCGGCCTTCGGCCTTGGTCGATAAAGATGAAACAAAAGACGATATGGTCCCCTTGGACCAACAAAAAAGCTGGTCTGTCAACAAGCCACCAAACATCTTATAATGTTCATAGCACTGTGGCCGTGATCTTTTTCTTGTCACAACCCCTGTTGGCCGTTATTTCTGGCGACGCAGCATTTAAGAAAGGCCGCAAAAAAACAGAGATGATAGTTCATCCGTAGAGATGACGTCGATGACCTGACGTACATTGACATCGTTTCGCTCTGTCGGGCTTCAATAAGGATTTGTTCGGGCGTCAATCGACCGAGTTTCAAATGGAAGCCTATCAATGTCCATTTGTAAGCCAATCTTCACGGTTGATGTGGTTTGCATAATGTTGACTTTTGTGGGTGTTTCGGGGCGAGCCAGTAAGCGTTTTCCGACTTTTGTGGGTGTTTCGGGGCAAGCCAGTGAGCGTTTTTCATTACCTGTGTTCATTCTTGCAACTCATGTTAAGTTCTGTTCTCTTTAACGTCCGGGGTCGTAGTGTATGTTACTTCACTGAACGATTTCTACGGCTGATTTAGGCGAATATAGATTACAGTCGTGATCTTCTATGCGTGTGAAATATTCACAGAGGAACTGTAACTGTTTTTGCGAAATTCGCGGACGTGTCGACATGTGTGTATGTGTGTGTGTGTGTGTGTGTGTGTGTGTGTGTATGTTTGTGTGTGTGTGTGTGTGTGTGTGTGCGTGTGTGTATGTGTGTGTGTGCGTGTGTGTGTGTGTGTGCGTGTGTGTGTGTGTACAAGCAATGTTTATATCAGAAATGTAGGCTATGCATGCGAGTCGCAATTTTTATGCGTGAGGGGCTGTGGAGAATGAAAACACAAATATAGTTGTATTGTATAGTTTCAGGACAATAGTGGCTAGCATAGACTCGCTCAATGTGTGTTTTTGAGTGCAATGGGGGGGGGGGGGGGGAGCACCCCTCCCGTGAATTGCCACCTGCAATGTACGGACAGGTTTGCAACGGCACAAGGGTGTCCGTTTATGAGATGGACTGCTATAGTTAAAACTGTTGAGTGCAATAGCTG
>NC_090256.1:18787206-18907206 GCF_037325665.1 Littorina saxatilis
CGCTGGACTGTGTTCTGCAGGGTGCTGTACGTGTTGAGTGTCGTTACCATGGTAACGCTACTGATCGTGCTGGTGGCGCTCGACTCGCCCAATAATCTCATCTCGCTGGCTGGTCTGGCAGCCTTCATCATTCTGGCTTGGATCACGTCCATCAACCCCGCTAGGGTTAGGCTCTGCTTGTTGTTGTTGTTGTTGTTGTTGTTGTTGTTGTTGTTGTTGTTGTTGTTGTTGTTGTTGTTGTTGTTGTTGTTGTTGTTGTTGTTGTTGTTGTTGTTGACGACGTTGTTGTTGTTGTTGTTGTTGTTTTTGATGCTGTTTTTGTTGTTGTTTTTGTTGTTGTTGTTGCTGTCCTTATTTTCTCTTTGTTCTTGTTCTTCTTTTTGAGTCGGTGAGTCCTGATTTGAGCCTTCTTCATGTTCTTTTTGTTCTCCTTGTTTGAGTCTTGAGTCTGAGTCTTTTCCATCTTCTTGTTCTTCGTTTTGTACTTGTTCTTGATCTTGTTGTTCCTCTTGTTTTTGATCTTCTGTTTTTCCCTTGAGTGTTGAGTCTTGATAATTTTTAGTTTGTATCTTCTTCTTCATGAGTATGCTAAAAGAAAACAAAATTCAACGCAAGATACCGATGGCATAGAACACTTGGAATTATGGATCCTTTTCTTGAGCGACAACTCCCTGGTGAATTTGATTTGTTTTTCGAGTGGATTTTTAATGTATGACACTTCCTGTCTGTCTGTCGGCCTGTCTGTCTGTATGCCTTCCTGCCTGCATGCCTGTTTATCTACTTCTCTGCCTGACTGTTTGTTTGGCTAATAGGGGTTTGCGACAAAAGGTCGAGGTTCAAAATGTCGAGACACAAAAGATCGAGGACAGTTGGCCGAGAGTCAAAAGGTCGAGGGTGCCAAAAGGTCGACTTTTTCAATCCTCGACCTTTTGTCCCCTCAACGTTTTGCTGTCGACATTTTGTCACATTCGACCTTTTGTCGCACTCGACTTTTGACCATCGACCAAATGTCCTCAACCTTTTGGTTCTCACCCCTCTCAGAGACGTAGCGACGGTTGTTGGTTTGCAGGTAAACTGGCACCCAGTGTTCTGGGGCTTCAGCCTGCAGTTCTACTTCGCTGTCATCATCCTGAGGACTCGCTGGGGCTACGAGGCATTTAAATGGCTGGGAGACCGCGTCACCGAATTCCTGGCTTACTCCGACGAAGGAGCAGCCTTTGTCTTTGGCGAAAACTTTAGGGTTCACTTCTTCGCCTTTGCGGTACGAATGACATTTGTCTGCATTCATTTTTTTTATTTTTTTTTTTTTTGGGGGGGAGGGGGGTTGGTAGGTGGGGGTGGGAGGGGGATTGGGAAAGGTTTGGAGGGGCTGGGTGGTGTTGATGGGGGGGGGGGGGGGGTTAGGAAGCACGTGGGGGTTGAGGGGTTGGTAGGCTATATATTACGTGGGGGTAGGAAAAGTTCTTGTTTGAGAAGGAAAGTGCGTTGTGTTTAAAGGTTAGGATCCATGTCCATCTTCCCTTCTGCGAGGTGGGGTGTAGAAGTTGCTGAGGGGGGTGATGTGTTCCTGTGTAACAACGATCTTTTCTTCATTTTAATTGTATTACCAGCTTAAACTTAAAGGTTTGGGTTGCTTTCTTTTACGAATCCGTCATTAAAGTCAATCAATATTCCTTCGACTAAAACGGTACGTGCCACATGGCTTTCAGATCTGAACGGTGACCGGTGATCGTGTTCTTCATCTTGGTGATCTCGGTCCTGTTCATGGGTGATGTACTCCCGTGTAACAACGCTCTTTTCTTTATTGTAATTGTAGTGCCACCTTTAACGTAAGTTGTTAGTTTACTGTCTTTTAACACTTTCTACCCTAGCAATGTTAACCAAGGTTTTTTTTAGCCGAGACCAGCTGTGCTGCAGCAGGTCACTCAGATTTGTAGTAACTGTGTAGTAACTGTGTATCAATACGTTGGAATGCAGGCGTTAGATCGACGTTACAGAAAGCGACTGAAGCTAACAGTCTGAGCAGATATATCCGTGCCTGGTCAGATAGAGTCATATGAGTGGGTACGGATATATCCGTACCTGGGAGACAATGAGTTAAGGTCCGTCATAAAAGTCAGCCTGTATCCCTTCGGTGTTACTGACTTCAACTGTACGTGCTCCATGCTTTCAGATATTACCGGTGATCGTGTTCTTCAGCGCGGTGATCTCGGTGCTGTACTACCTGGGCGTCATGCAGTCTATTGTCAAGGTGTTGGGACAGTTCCTGTCATTCTGCATGGACACCACACCGGCCGAGTCCATCAACGCTGCGGGCAACATCTTCGTCGGCATGGTGAGTGTTCGTGTGTGGCTTTGTTTCTGAAAACGTTTTGATTTTTGATGAGCTGCTACCTTGCATATGTTTGAGGATATGTTGAGTTTGGGTGGATTTGCATCTGGGGGGCATAAATGATTTTGGCCTGCATCTAAGTTGCATTTAAAGTTTAGCTATATTTTTGGCAACATTATGAATGTTACTCTACTTTTGGCAACATTATGAATGTTACTTTACTTTTGGCAACATTATGAATGTTACTCTACTTTTGGCAACATTATGAATGTTACTCTACTTTTGGCAACATTTTGAATGTTACTCTACTTTTGGCAACATTATGAATGTTACTCTACTTTTGGCAACATTATGAATGTTACTCTACTTTTGGCAACATTATGAATGTTACTCTACTTTTGGCAACATTATGAGTTAATCCTACTGTTCAAAACATTTTGAGTTTTAGTTTGCTTTCGGCGTTCATAGATATGCCTTTGGGCGGCATTTTAAAGTGTGTGTGCGTGTGTGT
The DNA here is from genome assembly GCF_037325665.1 of Littorina saxatilis. Taxonomy (NCBI): domain Eukaryota; kingdom Metazoa; phylum Mollusca; class Gastropoda; order Littorinimorpha; family Littorinidae; genus Littorina; species Littorina saxatilis. The sequence continues at coordinate 18,790,050 of NC_090256.1, forward strand.
GTGTGTTTTCGTGTGTGCGTTTGTGCGTGCGTGTGTGTGTGTGTGTGTGTGTGTGTGTGTGTGTGCGTGTGTGTGCGTGTATGAGCGTGCGTGCGTGCGAGCGTGCGCGCGTGCGTGTTTGTGCGTGTGTGCGCGCGCGCGTATGTGTGCGTGCGTGCTTACATTGTGTACATGCGTGCGTTTGCGTGTGTGTGCTTTAGATGGTTCGGTCAATGCAGTCTGTTTCTCAGTGATGTTTCCATCTCCCCCCTCTTCATACCATTCACCAACCACCTACCTCTTGACCCTTTCCCTCCACACAATTTACATACTCTGAAAATACCTGCGTGTTCTCAGACAGAAGCCCCGCTGATGATCCGCCCTTTCATCGGAAGGATGACCAGGTCAGAGCTGCATGCCGTCATGACCGGAGGTTTTGCCACCATCGCCGGTTCCGTTTTAGGGGCGTACATTGGATTTGGTGTAAGTGCTGACCATAATGTAAGCCTATATCAATGACAAACTTATTTACTTACTGACTTACTTACTTACTGACTTACTTACTTACTGACTTACTTACTGCCCGTTATGCCAATTAGCATGTAGGGCAGCAACGAAGGACTTCGACTCCTGTCTGTTCTGGGCGAGTCTCTGGATGGTGCCCCACGTATGGTTCAGTGTCGCCAGTTGTCCTTTCGCCGTTCGTCGTCAGGTGTTCTTGGGTCTGCCTCTCTTGCGCTTCCCCTTTGGTGTCCGTCAGGACGGTCCTGGTGATGCTTATATGACAATACCTTACAATTAATGGTACAGAGCATGCAAAAGGTTCTCAAAGATTAAATTCTGTGGGGGGGGGGGGGGGGGGGGTTACCAACTCATCGACTTAATGTCAACGGCTTGTCATTTAGTGTTTGCAGCTTGTTTTTGAAATCTGCGATTTTTATCAAATCAACAGCTTTTAAGTGAACGATTGCTCTGTCATTTAAATGTTTGCAGTTTACTTTAATCGTAACTTTCTACGGTTTGTAATGTTTTCAAAGTCTGGAATTTGTGAATTTTACCAAATCAACGGTTTTAGGTCAACTTCTTTTTTCTCATTTAAAACATGTTCAGCTTGCATTTATCGTTCCTTTCTTTGCGGTTTCAACAGGTTCCAGCCAACCATTTGCTGTCGGCGTCAGTCATGTCCGCCCCAGCCGCCCTTGCAATTTCCAAACTGACATATCCGGAGACGGAAGAGCCACAGATTAGTGCGGATGATTACACAAAGCTGGAGAAAGGGTGAGAATGGGTTTTCAGAACATGAATACGTCTATGATTCGCATGACAACTTATTATATCCGTGTGCCTTGGACTTCAACCACCCCTTACCATACTCTTCCAAAATCGGAATAGACGATGTTCGGAAATAACTCTGTCGCTTGTGTATGGGTTGTGAAAAAGTGAATACCCTTACTTTTATTGAGTCAAACTTCCCCACGAGACATTATCAATCAATCAATCAATATGAGGCTTATATCGCGCGTATTCCGTGGGTACAGTTCTAAGCGCAGGGATTTTTATTTTTTTATTTTTTTATTTTATTTTATGCAATTTATATCGCACACATATTCAAGGCGCAATGATTTATTTATGCCGTGTGAGATGGAATTTTTTTTACACAATACATCACGCATTCACATCGGCCAGCAGATCGCAGCCATTTCGGCGCATATCCTACTTTTCACGGCCTATTATTCCAAGTCACACGGGTATTTTGGTGGACATTTGTATCTATGCCTATACAATTTTGCCAGGAAAGACCCTTTTGTCAATCGTGGGATCTTTAACGTGCACACCCCAATGTAGTGTACATGGCATGAGACCATCCTTTCACTTGAATACATACCAACACTCAGTATCAATGCCTACATGCATTCTGACCAGAGTGAAATTTCTTGCTCAAATAATTTTGCAAATCGATCGACACAAGCTGACGAAATAAATTCACACAAAACTTCCACTCTGCGCAGAAAACAGCCACGCTGTTGATTTTTGGTATGTGTCCAAATGAAAGGATCCTCTTCTCCCGATTGAAAGCCTCAACAGATGTGTGACAGCTGACATGATGCGGGAAGGATTGTATCTTTGATACAACAATGATGACGATGTCCGTTAAAGAAAAAGTACATACAGTGAAGAGAAAGAAGAAAGGGGCGTAAGCGCTATAAATGCATATTTCGTTTACATTTAGAACGCTTGTGTCCCTTTGTTACTCAGATCTTAAAACAGGGCTCTGCCTTGTTTGATGAGGATTCTCAAGAAAAAAAGGAAGATTGATAAAACACTTTCAGACTTCAATATTTCACAAATGTTATTGAGGTTTTTTGGCCCCAGGTGGCTGAGAAAACTAGAACAAGACGAAGCATTTATAAAGCAAACATAAAAGCAGGCATTAAAGAAACAAAGCACTGTCTTTATCGTGGTGGTCGCCTCGCTTATTTTAGCAATATCGACGAACTTTTAAGAACATGCTCTGTGACACACACGAAGCTCGGCCGCCGATTCAGAAAAAAACACAACCCAGAGCAGAGTCTTAGTCGTTGGGATTTATTCGCTATTTTTGGCACTTAACCAAATGCACATGCGCGTTAACTTTGAAACACTTAAAGCCCGGCCGCCAATTGAAAAATTCGTCGTGTTTTTGTCAAGTTTTGACTAAATGTTTTAACATAGATGGGGAATCGAGACGAGGGTCGTGGTGTGTGTGTGTGTGTGTGTGTGTGTGTGTGTGTGTGTGTGTGTGTGTTGTTGGCTCACGTAAGTGTAGCCTATGCGATCGTAACTTTGTCTGTCTGTGCGTGCGTATATGTGCGTGCGTGCGTGTGTATGTCTGTGGTAGAAACTCTAACATTTCGTCATTTGAAGACGTCACACGCACGTATGTGCGTGCGTGTGTATGTCTGTGGTAGAAACTTTAACATTTCGTCATTTGAAGACGTCACATTATGGCGTAAGAGGGTTAGACGTCACGCGAAGGAATTACTGAAAGTCTCGGTCATTGTTACTTTGAGCGGGCCGAGACTAGTTGGCAGTCGTGTCGCAGGTATTGTTGACTCTCTCTCTCTCTCTCTCTCTCTCTCTCTCTCTCTCTCTCTCTCTCTCTCTCTCTCTCTCTCTCTCTCTCTCTCTCTCTCTCTCTTTCAACTTCAGGCCCTTCAAGCGTTATCATTCTGATTTGTTTCGTTTTGGTTTCATTTTTCATTGCTCATTTTTCTTTTTGATTTATCTCCCTTCCCCCTTCTTTTGCGCTTGGAGGACATCATCATTCTTCTCTGATAAGTCGTTTTGATATTTATATTGTTGTTTTCATTTTTTTTTCACCTGTTGAAGACCATTAGGTCGAAACGTTGTTCATTGTCATGTGTTTGTATATTTCGTTGCGAGTCCAGAATATTAGGTATTACTCTTAGTCGTGTCCCTGTAAGTAGGCTACATGCAGACAGACATACCTAGATCTAGTGTCTCGCTTTCTTGCACAGTGTCACCAATCCAATGGCAATGCTTACTGTGTGTGTGTGTGTGTGTGTGTGTGTGTGTGTGTGTGTGTGTGTGTATGTGTGACGGAGTGATTGAGTTTGTGTTACTGTTTGTCTATTTCTTACGTGAGCCTTGAAGGCTTCGCCTCTTGTTGTTTATTTGGTGTTTAACGTCGTTTTCAACCACGAAGGTTATATCGCGACGGGGAAAGGGGAGAGATGGGATAGAGCCACTTGTCAATTGTTTCTTGTTCACAAAAGCACTAATTAAAAATTTGCTCCAGGGGCTTGCAACGTAGTACAATATATTACCTTACTGGGAGAATGCAAGTTTCCAGTACAAAGGACTTAACATTTCTTACATACTGCTTGACTAAAATCTTTACAAAAATTGACTATATTCTATATAAGAAACACTTAACAAGGGTAACAGGAGAAACAGAATCCGTTAGTCGCCTCTTACGACATGCTGGGGAGCATCGGGTAAATTCTTCCCCCCTAACCCGCGTGTGTGTGTGTGTGTGTGTGTGTGTGTGTGTGTGTGTGTGTGTGTGTGTGTGTGTGTGTGTGTGTGTGTGTGTGTGTGTGTGTGTGTGTGTGTGCGTGTGTATATGTGTGTGTGTATAAAGTGATTCTGAGAAAACTGTCAGACCAATCTTCATGAAACTTCATATTAGAGTTCCTGGGTATGATATGCCCAGATTTATTTTTCATTTTGTTGATCTAGATGTCTTTGATGACGTCATATCCGTTTTTTTGGTGAAAGTTGAGGCGGCACTGTCACACCCTCATTTTTCTACCAAATTGATTGAAATTTTGGTAAAGTAATCTTCGACGATGTCTGGACTATTGGATTGAATTTCAGCTTTAAAGCTTAAAAATTAGTTAATTAGTTTGCTCATTAAAGTTGTCATTAAAATCGATTTTTCGCAAACAGATTTAAAATTGATTGCATTGTATTCCATATCTTCTCCTGAATTCAAACATATATAGATATGTCATGTTTACTCTAAACATGTGGTCAGAATAGAAAAATAAAAAAAGGTTCAGTAAGTTCTAAGGACGCGTGCTTCGCGGCAGCGAGCGTGACCCGTCTCGGTCTTCGGTATGGTTAGCCGAGACTATCTGAGTGTAGTATCGGCGATGACTGGCTTGTGGTGTTGATCTTGACTAAATGTTTTTATATCGCTTCACGCGACTTGTTTTTAACTTGCAGTCATTTTACTTTAATGTTATCCTTTATTGTAATTCAATCAAGTTGGCGTTTTAATGAAACAGATCCTGTTATTGGTCAGAATGCCCCAACTCATTAAAAATTACCGGTCATTAAATATAGGTTACACACTCCGAGTTCTGAATATCGTGCATATTTTCCCTAGGGTCGATTTTCAGGTATTACCGAGCCTTTGGCGAGGTAATACCTGTAAATCGACCCGAGGGAAAATATGCACGATATTCAGGACGAGGTGTGTAAGCTTTCTATCCCATTACTCCGACGTTTTCATTAAAAAAACGAACTTTTTGACACAAACTCTGCGAGTGCCTGTTTACTAGCTCATCAAACTTTCTGCCACCAAAAATCGTGTCATGATATTCATGTGCGAAACGAGTCCCCTTTTGTCTTTTTGTTTCCAGGATTGTGCCTTGAATGTATTTGATACTGTGCAGTTACAGGCCGGTTTCAGTCGGTTACCCGAGTTGGCATTCGTCAAAACTGCGAAAGACCGCATTCTGATAATCTTCGCTTCACAGCTAGCGACGGGAGAGAATGATACCCGAAGGGAAGTAACTCATTTTTGACCTGAGTTCAGGATTCGAAAGACCGCGTGTGTGATTTTACAAGCGATGAAGATGATTGCTGAGTTTGTGCATATTCGAGCCTTTGTGCTTCAGTGTTCAAATTTGGATTACCTACTTCTTCAATCGTCACTTACTGATTTAAGTGAGCCTAACTTTGATGTCTTAGGCCATTAGGTATCTGTCTGGGGGAAAACGGCGCACCACTGTCGAGTCAAGTTGTTTTTATGCGGCAACGCATGTAGCCAAGTGGTCTCTGTATGTCCAAGATCCGACCTTCTTCACCACCTTTTATTCTAACAGTATCACCAACTTTGAAAATGGCAATTTCCATGCTGGTCAACTTGAGCCGAAGATACTACATGTATAGCAAACGACAGATCCTGCAGCAGACGACAGATCTGTAGCAGACGACTGATGAGACAGCCTTGTTCTATTGAACCATATTTAGCAATCAATGCTCTAAAAGCGATAACAAATGAACAAAACTATAAGCATACTGTTTTAGTGTAAGTTTTATTTTGTCGCTCAAGATTTTGAATCAGGATGTTCTTGGGATTGATCTAAGCGGTTGCCCATGAAGCGTACCTCGTTACGACAACTTTACTAGAGTTGTGCGCCTTGAATCACTGTGTGTCTCTGTCGCTCTCTCTCGTGCTCTCTGTCTCTCTCTCAGCCTCACCGCGTCGGACAACTCATAATCTTCATTCAGCTCTATTCACCCAAACAAATTATGTACATTCTTTGTTGTTTTCTTTATTTTTTCAATGATAATGTTTGTAGATCGTTAGCCAAACGTCAGTTCGATTTTTATACTGCAGAATATCTCAATCGTTTTGCTGAAAAAAGTAGTCCCCGAGTTAACGATAAATATGCAGATGACCTCTAAATTATTCAAATGTACTCTGAGATCAAAGACAAGGACCAATGACAGGTGAGATCGAGACTCGGTTGTGATGGATAATCCATATGGTTGTGATGGATTATCCAGAATAATCCCCTCTACAGCTAACAGAGACAAAGAGGCAGGTCATGGGATAATTGTCGATAACTACTCGCTAAAAAAGCCATTAACCACCTGCTGGCGAGGCGCATTGATACAACCTCAACTAGTCTCGGTTAGCTTTGAGGGTCATTTTACAAGTAGGAAATATGAAGGCCAACGGAATACCGAGACCATAAGGTATGCGAAGTGATGACGTCGAATACGTGACGTAAGTTGATGCATAAATTCTTCCGGACTACGTCAGTCAATTCCAAAGATCGGTTTCGTGATGAAAAAAATTTGTTTTAGAGTTTGCTGTCCAGAAACCCGTCAAAAAAGAAGGGAAAATGTATGTGAAAGAAAACAAAACAGGAGCAGAGTATTACGATAGGAATAAAGAGACATATTTCTTGGGACTTGACCCTTGCAGGTAGGTGGACTGAAAGTAGTGTGTGAACAGAACAGAACCAATTCTGTCTGTTTACCATCGCATGAAAGCAGGAAAGAGATCGTCGTCAGATTGAATTACAATAACATTAACATGCTTCCATTTGAAACTTCTCGGTCTTCATCGTGGATTGACGTCGGGCGTCAATCCCCGATGACGACCTCGAAGTTTCAAATGGAAGCATGTTAATGTGTAATTAATATGTTATACCCGACAAATGTCACTTACACATTAACATGCTTCCATTTGAAACTTTCGAGGTCTTCATCGGGGATTGACGCCCGACCAAAGGTAATTGAAGCCCGACGGAGCGAAGCAACGGAGGGCTTCAATTAGACTTTGGGAGGGCGTCAATCCACGATGAAGACCGAGAAGTTTCAAATGGAAGCATGTTAATGTTATTGTAATTCAATCTGACGACGATCTCTTTCCTGCTTTCATGCGATGGTAAACAGACAGAAATGGTTCTGTTCTGTTCACACACTACTTTCAGTCCACCTACCTGCAAGGGTCAAGTCCCAAGAAATATGTCTCTGTATTCCTATCGTAATACTCTGCTCCTGTTTTGTTTTCTTTCACACACATTTTCCCTTCTTTTTTGACGGGTTTCTGGACAGCAAACTCTAAAACAAATTTTTTTCATCACGAAACCGATCTTTGGAATTGACTGACGTAGTCCGGAAGAATTCATGCATCAACTTACGTCACGTATTCGACGTCATCACTTCGCATACCTTATGGTCTCGGTATTTCGTTGGCCTTCATATTTCCTACTTGTGAAATGACCCTCAAAGCTAACCGAGACTAGTTGAGGCTGTATCAATGCGCCTCGCCAGCAGGTTGTTACTGGCTTTTTTAGCGAGTGGTTATCGACAATTAATGACCGGTAATTTTTAATGAGTTGGGGCAATCTGACCAATCACAGGATCTGTTTCATTAAAACGCAAACTTGATTGAATTACAATAAGTATTGACTATCCAGTCTTCAACGTGTGATGCTCCGGGGGGTCGACGGAGGGACGCAGTGGCGGTCTGCTCTCTGGAGGGGACGCTCACTCAGTCTGGCTCCGCGACTTAACAGTCAATGTCGTTAAGGGAAAAATACATCTGCGCAGTCGCTACTACACTACATGCTGCTATAGGGATTATGACGAGTACTTGGCCCGTTTTCTTTTCACGCAATGTGTAGCGGGCTGGAGAAAAAAACAAGTCGCGTAAGGCGAAAATACAACATTTAGTCAAGTAGCTGTCGAACTCACAGAATGAAACTGAACGCAATGCAACGCAGCAAGACCGTATATTCGTAGTCCACCGCTCACGGCATAGGCAGTGAAATTGACAAGCAGAGCGGGGTAGTAGTTGCGCTGGGAAGGATAGCACGCTTTTCTGTACCTCTCTTCGTTTTAACTTTCTGAGCGTGTTTTTAATCCAAACATATCATATCTATATGTTTTTGGAATCAGGAACCAACAAGGAATAAGATGAAAGTGTTTTTAAATTGATTTGGAAAATTTTATTTTGATAATAATTTTTATATATTTAATTTTCAGAGCTTGTTTTTAATCCAAATATAACATATTTATATGTTTTTGGAATCAGCAAATGATGGAGAATAAGATAAACGTAAATTTGGATCGTTTTATAAAAAAAATTTTTTTTTACAATTTTCAGATTTTTAATGACCAAAGTCATCAATTAATTTTTAAGCCACCACGCTGAAATGCAATACCGAAGTCCGGGCTTTGTCGAACATTACCCGACCAAAATTTCAACCAGTTTGGTTGAAAAATGAGGGCGTGACAGTGCCGCCTCAACTTTCACGAAAAGCCGGATATGACGTCATCAAAGACATTTATCAAAAAAATGAAAAAAACGTCTGAGGATATCATACCCAGGAACTCTTATGTCAAATTTCATACAGATCGGTCCAGTAGTTTAGTCTGAATCGCTCTACACACACGCACAGACAGACACACACACACACACACACACGCACATACACCACGACCCTCGTCTCGATTCCCCCCTCTACGTTAAAACATTTAGTCAAAACTTGACTAAATGTAAAAAGAATCGCCACAATAATCTGCAGTGCGTCGTCTGTTCTTCTGGCGTTACATTGGTAAGCGCTGGGCCTTAGCAGGGGGCATATATAGGGAAAGGACTCCTAATATGGACCACTTTTTGTTTCATGCTGATAACTAGCTTGTTTTCTTGCGAAGAAGTTTCATTTTGTGTTTGGTAGTCCTTCTCTCTTAGGTTAATAGTTAGGCCTAATTAGAGTGAAATAGCTTTGATAGACATTCAGCAAAAATTAAATACAGAAAAAAATCACAAATGGTCCATATTAGGCGCCCAGGCTCCTAATATGGACCAGTGAAGCGGCCTTCACGAATCACTGTCAAAAGCCCCCTATACTTTAAAATAACATGATACAACTTAGTGTGCAAGTCAGACTAATTCAAATATGTTTTAGATTTATCTGTTTCGGGTTGATGAGACCATTATTTGAAGCACACCGGGAAACTAAAGAAGCATATCAAAAACAGAGTAAAAATAAGTGAAATTATCAACTTCCACATAAAGAAGACAATTTGAATTTTTTTTTTAAATCTCGAGGGCTAGTTATAGATTATTTTCAGCAAGCTTCCTAATGAATTAATGAAAATAGCCTTTAGCTTTTATTTTCTTCGATTTGTTGAAGGTGGTCCATATTAGGGGACTCACACATACTTTGAGATTTTGCTATTCTTTTTTGTTTGCAGTAGAAACTCGGGGTCAAAACTGCAAACATGTAACACATACGGTCTTAGCTGTCATATATAGCAATTTTTGTGTGATAAAAGCTTTGGCTGTGGACAGAAACGAGTCCGTTTTAGGCGTAAAATTTAGAGTGAACGCTGCCAAAAGTGAAAACAAGTCGCGTAAGGCGAAAATACAATATTTAGTCAAGTAGCTGTGGAACTCACAGAATGAAAGTGAACGCAATGTAATTTTTCAGCAAGACCGTATACTCGTAGCATCGTCAGTCCACCGCTCATGGCAAAGGCAGTGAAATTGACAAGAAGAGCGGGGTAGTAGTTGCGCTAAGAAGGATAGCACGCTTTTCTGTACCTCTCTTTGTTTTAACTTTCTGAGCGTGTTTTTAATCCAAACATATCATATCTATATGTTTTTGGAATCAGGAACCGACAAGGAATAAGATGAAAGTGTTTTTAGATTGATTTGGACAATTTAATTTTGATAATAATTTTTATATATTTAATTTTCAGAGTTTGTTTTTAATCCGAATATAACATATTTATATGTTTTTGGAATCAGCAAATGATGGAGAATAAGATAAACGTAAATTTGGATCGTTTTATAAATTTTTATTTTTTTTTTACAATTTTCAGATATTTAATGACCAAAGTCATTAATTAATTTTTAAGCCACCAAGCTGAAATGCAATACCGAACCCCGGGCTTCGTCGAAGATTACTTGACCAAAATTTCAACCAATTTGGTTGAAAAATGAGGGCGTGACAGTGCCGCCTCAACTTTCACGAAAAGCCGGATATGACGTCATCAAAGACATTTATAAAAAAAAGGAAAAAAAACGTTCGGGGATTTCATACCCAGGAACTCTCATGTCAAATTTCATAAAGATCGGTCCAGTAGTTTAGTCTGAATCGCTCTACACACACACACACACGCACGCACACACACACGCACATACACCACGACCCTCGTTTCGATTCCCCCTCGATGTTAAAATATTTAGTCAAAACTTGACTAAATATAAAAAGAGTAAGAGCCTAACGGTTTTGAGGTTTGTGTTTCTGCAACTGTTATGACATGTGCAAATTATCCAGAAAGGGTGAATACAGCGTATGAAATTGTTTTTAGCGCTTCTTCTTCTTCTTCGTCGTTCGCTGATTTTTAGCGCTTTGGCGCCGTTAGTTTGTCAGATCAAGAGGTGGTCCTTATTAGGAGCCGGTCCATATTAGGAGCCCTTCCCCTAGTAGGCAGTGGCCTGCGTCCGTTGACTCAGGACAGGTCCACCACCGAACACCGTCGAAGTGACTCGCCAGCAGTGCAGTGTCATCTTCAGAGGGTAGTTCACCGCAGCGACCTGATATCCCTCCTTGGTGTGTCTTTCAAATCGACAAGTCTGGCAGCGGAACAACATTCAGATGTGGATGGAGCAGTGAATGCTGGGACGGGGCGGTGTGAGAGCATACTGGGGCAAGGAACAAGAGTCGGGACAGGCAATTACATTTGTTTTATTGACTACTCAACGTTGCAGGGCGGAGCGGAACCTGATCGAGGCAGCCAGTTCCGGGGCGTCCAGCGCCATCGCCGTGGTGGCCAGCGTGGCGGTCAACGTCATGGCCTTCCTGTCCATCCTCAAGTTCATCAACGCCACTCTCACCTGGTTTGGGGACAGGGGCGACATCGAGGGGCTGTCTTTCCAGGTGCGTGTGCGTGTGTGCGTGTGCGTGTGCGTGTGCGTGTGTGTGTGTGTGTGTGTGTGTGTGTGAGCGTGTGTGTGTGAGCGTGTGTGTGTGTGTGTGAGCGTGTGTGAGCGTGTGTGTGTGTGTGTGTGTGTGTGTGCGACATCGAGGGGCTGTCTTTTCAGGTGTGTTTTGGGACTAACTTGATTGTGTTTGGGTGTTTTTTTGTTTTGTTGCTGTAGTGGTGGGATTGAAGAGGGGATGGGGGAGGGTAAGGGAAGTGTGGGTGTATGTGTGTGTGTGTGTCTGTCTGTCTGTCTGTCTGTCTGTGTGTATCACTCTCTCCCTTCTCTCTCTCTTTGTCAGCTGATCTGTTCCTACGTGTTGTACCCCGTGACAGAGTATGGGCACATGTGGTATGCATTTAGAGCGCTTACTTCCCAACCAATCAATCTCTCTTTCTTTCCCAGCTGATGATTATGCTCGTAAAAGCTCTACCCCGTGGCGCTGTTTATGGGGACAGAGTTGAACATTTTGTATGCATTTATGGCCCTGTCACACGACCGTTTTAAAGCCAGCGTATGCCGACGTATGAACATACGCTGGCGTACGCTGAACTATCGATGTTTTTTTCAATCTTTGGCGTATACATAGCGTATTCATAACGAGTTGGACGTATACATAACGTATTAGTAACGTATGCAGAACGTTTCAATAACTTACAGATAGCGTACACCAACGTATGCTTGGCGTGTTGCCAGCGTTCACAACTTATGCCCAACGAATGCTTAGCGTGTTGCCGGCGTTCACAACGTATGCCTAACGATAGTCTTGCGCGCAACAGCTTATCGCTGACGATCACATGTCGTCGCCGCTGCTAATGGATAGAACGTATTTCGGAAGTTTTGTTTTATTAGATATATTTCGGAAGTTTTGTTTTATTAGACATGACGCCATGCGATCACGTCATTTGTTCTATAAATCGCGGGAAATCGGCAAGTAATTCTGCAAATTTGGTGAGTAGAAACTGTATTAGTTCTTCCTTGTTATGTAACGGTAAATCAAGTGGTAAGTTCTGTACTCTCTGTGCAGAATGTCGTGTCCATGAAGAACTGTTTATACGGCAGAAGTGTTGCTTGCGTTCGGAATGTCTCAGCACTATCTACAGATACAGATATTTATCGACGTATGAGTAACGTACAAGTAACGTGTGTGAACGTGTGCCAACGTATGCAGTGCGTATGAACCATACGTCGAGAATTTTTGTGCATGCACAAAACTTTGCTGCGTGCTCAGCGTACTACGACGTATGCCAGCGTGCTTCAGCGTCCTCTTAACGTATACAAAACGTACCCATAACGTATTCGACGTACGCCAGCGTACTTATTCAAATGTCCCATACGTCGGCATACGCAGGCTTTAAAACGGTCGTGTGACAGGGCCATGAGAGCGCCTACTTCCCTCAGTTTCTCAAAACATGAAAAATCAACAACCAACCCAATCGCTCTCTTCTTCTCTTATCTCAGCTGATCTGTTCCTACGTGCTCTACCCCGTGGCGCTGTTCACGGGGACAGAGTTGAACATTTGGCATGCATTTAAAGCACGTAGTTCCCTCAGTTTCGCAGGTAACAAAGTAGATCGGTGCTTAGTAGCCAAATAGGTTGAATGGACATCCAATCAATCTCTCTCTGTTTCTCAGCTGATCTGTTCCTACGTGCTCTTACCCCCATCGCGCTGGTCATGGACACGTGCGGAATGCATCTAGAGCGCTTATTCCCTCGGAATAATCAACACATAAAAAAACGACCAACCAATTTTTTTTTTCTCTCTCAGCTGATCTGTTCCTACATGCTCTACCCCGTCGCGCTGGTCATGGGCACGTGCGGAATGCATTTAGAGCGCTTACTTCCCTCGGAATATTAACACATGAAAAAACAAGTCGCATAAGGCGAAATAACATTTAGTCAAGCTGTCGAACGCACTGCATATTTTCACCAAGACCGCGCGCATACTCGTAGTTTCGTCAGTCCACCGCTCGTGGCAAAGGCAGTGAAATCGACAAGCCAGAATAGTGCGGGAATAGTCGCGCTGAGCAGGATAACACGCTTTTCTGTATCTCTGTTCTTTTTATCGTACTGAGTTTGTTTTTAATCCAAACATATCATATCTATATGTTTTTGGAATCAGGGACCGACAAGGAATAAGATGAAATTGTTTCTAATTGCTTTGCCACAATTTCAATTAATTTGATTAAAAAATGAGGGTGTGACAGTGCCGCCTCAACTTTTACAAAAAGCCGGATATGACATCATCAAAGGTATTTATCGAAAAAATGAAAATAAATTGTCCGGGGATATCATTCCCAGGAAATCTCCTGTCAAATTTCATAAAGATCGGTCCAATAGTTTAGTCTGAAGCGCTCTATACGCACACACACACGCACCCACCCACACACACACACACATACACACACACACACACACACACACACACACACACACACAATCATACACACACACACACACACATATATATATATATATATATATATATATATATATATATATATATATATATATATATATATATACACCACGACCCTCGTCTCGAGTCCCCCTCTATGTTAAAACATGTAGTCAAAACTTGACTAAATGTAACAACCAACCATACCTATTGTTCTCTCTCTCTCTCTCTCTCTCAGCTGACCTGTTCATACGTGCTCTACCCCGTCGCGCTGGTCATGGGCACGTGCGTAATGCTTTTCTTTTTCTTTCTTTGGTGTTTATCGTCGTTTTAAACCACGAAGGTTATATCGCGACGGGGAAAGGGGGGGGGGGGGGGGGGAAGATGGGATAGAGCCACTTGTTAATTGTTTCTTGTTCACAAAAGCACTAATCAAAAAATTGCTCCAGGGGCTTGCAACGTAGTACAATATATGAACTTACTGGGAGAATGCAAGTTTCCAGTACAAAGGACTTAACATTTCTTACATACTGCTTGACTAAAATCTTTACAAACATTGACTATAATTATTCTATACAAGAAACACTTAACAAGGGTAAAAGGAGAAACAGAATCCGTTAGTCGCCTTTTACGACATGCTGGGGAGCATCGGGTAAATTCTTCCCCCTAACCCGCGGGGGGCAATGTGCGTAATGCATTTAGAGCGCCTAGGCCTACTTCCCTCAGTATATCAATACATGAAGACAAAACCACCAACCAAAGTTTTTGTTCTCTCTCAGCTGATCTGTTCCTACGTGCTGTACCCCGTGGCGTTGTTCATGGGCACAGAGCTGGGCCTGGACTGCCGTCGTCTCGGTGAGCTGGTGGGCATCAAGACATTCACCAACGAGTTCATCGCCTACGGGTCGCTCCAAGGCCTTCTCGAGAACCGCAAGACCTTCCTCAACTACACGACTTTCTATGACGTCAACGATCCCGTCAACATCGCCTATGACGACCTTGACGTCAACCTGACGCAATGGAACGTCGTTTTAAAGAAAGGTTTTCTCAGCGTGAGTATTCATAGGGGTAGGGTGGGGTGGGGATGGAAGGGGTTGAGAGGGTGCGGGGTGGGGAGGGTGAAGGGCGTGGATTGGGGTGCGTGGGTGGAGGTAAAAGCTTTTGAAAGATGTGTATGTATTTTTTTTTCGATCTCCCAGGTCAACTTATGTGCAGAACTGCTAGTGCCTGATCCTTCTTCGTGTGTACACGCACGCACAAGACCAAGTGCGCACGGAAAAAATCCTGTAATCCATGTCAGAGTTCGGTGGGTTAAAGAAACACAAAAATACCCAGCATGCATCCCCCGAAATCGGCGAATGCTGCCTGAATGGCGGGGCAAAAACGGTCATACACGTAAAAATCTATTCGTGCTAAAAACATGAGTGAACGTGGGAGTTTCAGCCCATGAACGAAGAAGAAGTGTATGGGGATTAGGAGGTGGTACGGATGTGTAGCTATGCGTGTGTGTGTGCGTGTGTGTGTGTGTGTGTGTGTGTGTGTGTGTGTGTGTGTGTGTGTGTGTGTGTGTGTGTGTGTACTTGCATTTGTCACCGGGAATCGTCCCTTGTACCGGATACATGTATTATAATGAGGGACGAAGAGATTTTATAAGAGGTGTGGTAAGATGTCCTGAATTGTTCATCTTCACAAAATGTAGCATCCTTTGTTTTAGCTCTGCAGTCGTCTTGTGATGTCCTCATCATGATGCCATTCAAAAAAGAAGAAGAGTAACTAAATATATAACGACAACAACGCGAGGAGATTGACAACAGGAACATTACAACATTTCTAGTTCCTAGAATCGCATGTTACCCAAAAAGACACACTGATTGTAAAATCATTTTGAAAGATTGTTTCACAAGATTGTTTTTTTTCTGTTTTCTGTATCATTTTCTCTTTGAACCAAAGTGCATTGCCCTAGCGTTTGATCATAAGGAAGCACTACTTTTCTGGATGTCTGAACAGACGGACTGAAATATAGATTGATTGATGGAATCATTCATTAATTCATTCCTTCCTTCCTTCCTTCCTCCCATCCTTTCTGCCTTCCTTCCTTCCTTCATTTCTACCTACCTTCCTTCCTTCCTTCCTTTCTTCCTTCCTTCCTCCCATCCTTTCTGCCTTCCTTCCTTCCTCCCATCCTTCCTTCATTCATTCCTTCCTTCGTTCCTTCCTTCCATCCTTTCTGCCTCCCTTCCTTCTATCCTTCATTTCTACCTTCCTTCCTTCCTTCCTTCATCCCATCCTTTCTGCCTTCCTTCCTTCCTCCCATCCTTTCTGCCTTCCTTCCTTCCTCCCATCCTTCCTTCATTCATTCCTTCCTTCGTTCCTTCCTTCCATCCTTTCTGCCTCCCTTCCTTCTATCCTTCATTTCTACCTTCCTTCCTTCCTTCCTTCCTTCCTTCCTTCCTTCCTTCATTCATTTCTACCTTCCTTCCATCCTTTCTGCCTCCCTTCCTTCTATCCTTCATTTCTACCTTCCTTCCTTCCTTCCTTCCTTCCTTCCTTCCTTCCTTCCTTCCTTCCTTCCTTCCTTCCTTCATTAATATATTCCCTAATTCATTTTTTTCCAGACCCGCTCCGAGGTGATAGCCACGTACGCACTGTGCGGGTTCTCCAACTTTGGCTCCATGGGGATAATGCTAGGGGCGTTGTCCGTCATGGCTCCCAGCCGCCGCACAGATCTGTCTTCTATCGTGTTCAGAGCCATGATTTCGGGAAACGTCGCTTGTTTCTTCACTGCCTGCATCGCTGGTACGTCAAGAATCTTTTGCTGAATACATTTTTCTGAATACATTTTGCTGAACCCATTTTGCTGATTGAAATTGGATTCTGTTACCAAAATGTGACAGCAAACTTTAGACGAGTTTTGGGGTTGTATGGGGTGTGGAAGAGTGAACACCCTTGTTTTTCCTCTGACAAATAAAGGCACACGTGCTCCTGTCCACGTGTGTCCGACACCCCCCTCGCTAGTGATTGGCCCCTCTAATGCATGTCCGAGTAAATAGGAAGGGTATTCACTTTTTCACAACCCATACAAACCCAAGTTATTTTCGGAATTTGTCTATTGGTTCCTGTTACCAAAATATTTCAGCAAACAGTTTTCATTCTGCACAAGAGGCAGACAGGTTGTAGATTTGTTGGATGTGTCTAAATTTATATTGTTTTTGGTTTTATTATGTTTCAGGTCTTTTCTTCGAAGACTTTGCATAAACATTCGTCCATGCAGATTCAATTTCCCTCGAGTTCTCAAGCAAGCAATGGGCGCTCGCGTTCTATCCGAGAACAGCAGTGTTTCTTCCAGATGTAACGACGGCTGGGATTGGTTGAATCTGAACTGAATAATCAGACATTTCCGGTACACTGAGATTATTTACTATTGAATATTTTGCTACTGCATACTGCCTTACCTTTGTGTGTGACCTGATCATATTGCATTTCATTAGATAACATGTTTGTGATGTAGGTTATGCTTGTAGAACCATTATCAAAACTGAATGCAGGTAAACAACACAATAAAAAACAAAAAAACAATTGAAGGTTAGTACTATTGACTTTCTGGTAAAAGTAAGCGTAGTACGTAATCACTGCCCTCGAACGTGAAATAAGACGATGAAGAATAATGATGATTAAATATATATACTTAAAGTATTTAACTGAACGAAGCGGAGGACGAACAGAAAACAAAAAGGTGAATGATAATGATGACGACGATTATTATTATTAAAACAGCAAGAAATTGAATTTGTCACAACTATCGGTTTGCATCAACAGCAACAAAATGTCTCCAACCGTGAGCAGTCCACAAAAGCTTCCTACACCGTAAACTACCTTGTAAACGCCCCCCCCCCCCACCCCCACACACTCCTCCCCCCCCCCCCCACCCCCTATGCACCAATGTTGCCCAAAAATGTGGGGGTGGGCGTTTACTTGGTACTGCATCCTGTGCATGATCAGGTCCTCGTTAGAAATAGAATTATTTGGTTGCTTGGTATAACATTGGTAATGGGACTTGTTTCTGTAGAAACATTATCCACGCTCTATGTCTCTTTCAGTTTGACATACACGAGTTCGTGTGTATGCAAGTGCCTCGCCAGAACGAAACCTAAAAGTAAATCATGAACGAAATCTAAAACAAATGCTGTGACATAACTCAAGTGAAAACTAAAAAAGTCAAAGCCAAATGGCAAATAAACATCACAAACAAGCACAGACGACAGTCAGTTCATTTGCACTGATTCAAGTCATCAAATTATTTTCAACTTCAAAAGAGCTTTCAAAATCTCGTTTCTCTTTTACTACTCAGCTGCAATGCGGTGAGAGTATTAATCAACGGTATGCCTTTATAACGGCATCTTGTTATTATAAACTCGAGTGAATTCTCTGTACCGAGTGCGGAAATGTACAAAAACTAAAAACAAATATTCCAGAAATAATTTTCGTGACATCATGTATCCAGAAGTGGGGGATGGGCGTTTACTAGGTAGTATGCCATATGCACAGCTTTTGGCCCAAAGTAGGGGGTGGGCGTGTACTCGATACTGGGCGTATACAAGGTAGTTTACGGTACTAGTGAACACTAATCTTGTTAAATAAATGGGAACCGAAATATCAAGTTGCTTCCCTTGGGCTGAAGAAAGAAAACAATTCAATTCAACGATTGATGCATATCTTTGACTAAATGGTGAACTAAGGGCATTGACATATACTATTAAAGGCACAGTGCGCCTCCCGTAAACCATCACAGATACTGTCAGGCTTTTACACACAGTACAAACACCCTTCCATTTGAACGCTCACCAAACGGGAACATCCTAGGTGCCCTACGTAAAGAGCGAGCAATTTTCAAAGAATTAATTTTGCGGATTGTGTCAGAGACAATCGGACCGTGGTGCGTTTTGGCGCTAGACCTAACTTTTAAAATCTAAATAATTCTTCTTCTTCTTCTGCGTTCGATGTTA
This sequence comes from Littorina saxatilis, assembly GCF_037325665.1. Classification (NCBI taxonomy): domain Eukaryota; kingdom Metazoa; phylum Mollusca; class Gastropoda; order Littorinimorpha; family Littorinidae; genus Littorina; species Littorina saxatilis. The sequence goes on from NC_090256.1 coordinate 18,808,676, forward strand.
AAATCTAAATAATAAATTGACAGCTTGTTACACAAACATTCTTAAATCATAAAAGAATTCTTTTTTCATCAAGACAAGATCAGTACAATTCGAAGTTTTGAAAGTTTGAAAAAAGAAACGCCCGGAAGCAGGGTCACGCAAGGTCGTGGTTCTCGTAGCAGACGACGGTTTATGTCTATCGCCAGTTCCTCTGAACAGTCAAAAGCCATCACGAGAGTTCTTGTGAACCACAGCCGTTTGTTTCTGTGAAGGAAATCACGAATAACACTGTAACAGGCAAAGTCTGACAGTGATATCCTCCACGCTTTTAGAGCGCTAACCAGAGATATAGCGTGACATAGCAAAGTGTGTGGCACGCACTGTGAGTTCAGCTCACTAACCGGGCATAGTTGAGGTTGTAAATCGCAACTAGGGTATTGTTACACTTTACCACTGTCCTTGGACATTGAGGGGTTGTCCAAGTAATCGACCGGGAGGAAGGAAGCCCGGATAGATACGACAGGAAAGCACTTAACAGGTAAATGGAATAAGCATTCGAATATCGCTAGAGTGTTTATCGCATAAGTTGAATCGACTAACACTGTAAACTGTAAACATAGCAGACAGATATCTAAGACAAGATGTCCGCTATTTATGTTGTGCAGTGCGTCGTATAACCGGTCTGAGAGGGAGATAGCGACCAGATGACAAATGTGAAGGATCTGAGAAGCCGCCGAAGTATCATAACTCTAGACCAGCATAGCTGAAATTCGACGGGATTTCGCGAAGTTATTGCAAGGTTATGGTTGTCCGTATAGTTGGACCATAGAGGTCACAGGACAAAAGGAACTGAGAAGACCGTGCCGAGGTCGCCAATGGAAGGAATTAGTATTCAGATACATTCCCTAGTGAACGGCCATAGACGCTGTGTAATTCTGTGTATGAACAGAGTTAAAATATGTCTATAAGATCTTAAGTACATAAGATATAATGAGTGTTTAGTAGGCAGAGCAGACGGTGATTTGAGTCTGCCGGAATATGAACTGCAACTGTTTTTTCTGACTACACACGAGCCGTGAGTCGATACCAGTAAAGTAGATATCGTGTGCCTGTGAGTTCACGGACTGTTTGTGTATTTCTCTACATAAGTGAAGGGTAGAGGGTTTTGTTAGTAAAATTGTGCACGGGATTCGCTTTGTTTTTGCATCCAAACCTGTGAGTACCGGATTTTTGAATACCTAACATTTATGTTCATGATTGTGTGTATTTGTGTGTATGTTGTCATAGCTGAATAATACAGTGGAGGGTACCTACATTTGGAGTTGTGTTTGTTCCTGTATGATAGCGTACTAGCGCATTTGCATTCATTCACAGTTTCGTGCATAGTCAGAGGTACATAATAATGTGCTATTGCAGATAAGCTCACAGCGAGTCGCATTCAAATTACTAACTGACGACTGCATTGTGAAAAAGGGAAACTGGATCACACGGGTTCACGATGGCTCAGGGGTAAGATACACCACGCAAAAATAAATTCTTTGAAAATTGCTCGCTCTTTACGGAGGGCACCTAGGATGTTCTCAAGCGGTGAGTGCTTAAATGAAAGGGTGTTTGTACTGTGTGTATAAGCCTGACAGTATCTGTGATGGTTTACGGGAGGCTTACTGTGCCTTTAATATAGAAAGCTAATTAGCTTCTCAAATCTGCCTTTGGTTGTTTATATACATACATTTTTTAAAATTATTAAATGTGTTTTTTCCCTCTTCTGTTATAAGATATACTATGTATATTAATTTGAAACGATGTTACGACTGATGTTTTGTCGTGCCAGTAGCAAACGTCCGACAACTTACATTCCAGAATGTATTTCACTTTGGCGTTGTTACCTCCCTTTTACTTCTTTTCCGTGATCTCTTGTTTGTAAACGGACAAAGCATATTTGGTTGATCAGGACAATTTAAAACACCTTTTTTCTTACTGTATCTGTCTTGACGTGTATGGTCTGTAACAGAAAAATGGTCTTAGTTGCACGAGAGATTACCAGATGGAACTCGTCTGCGAAGTCCTAAATTGAACAGAATAAACATGTTCAGAACAACTGACTGCTGCAACTGCAGTTTTCAGTTGTATTTGTGTGTGTTGTTGTTCTTCTTCTTTTCTCTTCTTCTTTTTTTGTTTGCAGTAGGAGTGGTGGATGTGGGGTGAGTTTGAGAGAATCATTTTCATGTTGAAACGCCACATACCCCTGGCCTCATTAATAGGTTGTTGCAATAGCTAGCCGCATATGTTTGCCTGTAGGAGAGTTGTGTAATATAACCATTGCCGGTTTTAGCATTAATCTAGCCGTCACATATCAAAGCACAAAAAAAGAATCGCTTTGCAGTTTGATTTGTACACTAGAAGTTTACATGTAAGAAGTCAAGTCTTGCTTGTGTCAGAACATGTCCGATATATTATGTCTTATTGTGTTTATTTTTGCATTTTGTATATTATTCAGTTCCTAATTGTTAGGTGAGTGACATTGAATTACCTCGTATACTTACGTATGATATATGTTTAACGACATAGTGTGTGTGTGTGTGTGTGCGTGTGTGTGTGTGTATGTGTGTGTGTGTGTGTGTGTGTGTGTGTGTGTGTTTTGTGGCGTGTACTGTGCTGTGGCGTGTTCTGGCTTGGCATGGTATGGTGAGTATGTATGTTCGTCTCAGTATGCGTACGAACACGATCCTCTCTTTCGCATCACCTACTTGTTTGAACTTACAGGTGTTGTCGAAAACAAAAGAACCTGTATAAAAAGAGAAAGCATTGTAGCGTGTGGTTGTGACTGGTCTGTTTCTCTTTGTGTCCTTTATTTTCACATGCAACAGGGCTTAATATCATGTAGACTTCAAAACAAAGGGACTAGCAGATCAACTCCAACATTTTAAGAATAATTGGTAATAATTTTCGTGTGTAAAAAGGCTTGGTCAGATCTAAGATGGTGTGTCGAGTGGTTGTCACTGGAAGGAATGTTTCTTTAAGCTTTGTGCTTGCGCGAGTTTTCAGTCTGAGAGTTCTGAGAGATTTTGTTTTGTAACAAATTACAAAGTGTTTTTTCAAATTTGATATTGTGAAATATGTGCAGCATTTGACATTCTTTGGTATTTTGTCTTTTACTTTCCCCTGCAGTTCATACACAGTAGGTTGTAACCTTCTTCTTCTTCTTCTTCTTCTGCGTTCGTGGGCTGAAACGTACATTCGTGTTTTTTCACGAGTGGAATTTTACGTGTATGGCCGTTTTTTACCCCGCCATTTAGGCAGCCGTACGCCGTTTTCGGAGGAAGCATGCTGGGTATTTTCGTGTTTCTATAACCCACCGAACTCTGACATGGATTACAGGATCTTTTTCGTGCGCACTTGGTCTTGTTGTACACACGGGGGTGTTCGGACACCGAGGAGAGTCTGCACACAAAGTTGACTCTGAGAAATAAATCTCTCGCCGAACGTGAGGACGAACTCACGCTGACAGCGGCCAACTGGATACAAATCCAGCGCGCTACCGACTGAGCTACATCCCCGCCCAGGTTGTAACCAAACAAGGTTCAACAGAGAGAGACTCTCTTAAAGTGTCAGTTTTTGTTACAACTTCAGAAGATGCATTTGTTCTCTAATTGAATTCCAAATGTTAAAATGTACTTATAACAAATGAATACGTTTAAAATATTATGTCATATACGGAGAAATAAAGACTTTTGTTATTAAATATTGTAGTGTTGTTTGACAAAATCATTCGTACTAAAACAGAGGGTGGTAGAGAGAGAGAGAGAGAGAGAGAGAGAGAGAGAGAGAGAGAGAGAGAGAGAGAGAGAGAGAGAGAGAGAGAGTATGTGAGTGTGTGTGTGTGTGTGTGTGTGTCTGTATGTCTGTGTCTGTGGCTGATATTTGTCTGTCCGCACAAGGAACCCAGGAATGACACGGAAAGTCATTTGAAGCTGGAGATGAACATAGCAGACAGACGTTTTGCACGCGACCATTTTTCTATGTTGCCTTTAGAAATGTTTGTAAAAGGAGTATTGAAATAACGGAGAAATAACATTTAAGGCTTGGTAAACTGAAATATGTTGCTGGTGACATCACGGACACTCCTTTTGTATATTTGTTGAAGGATTTTGTTTTTAATTCAGACGGTTGTCTTGGGAGTGATATAGCATATTTAAAACTGAGGCACAGTGCTTGTGTCACCAGCAACATATTTCAGTTTACCAAGCCTTAAATGTTATTTCTCCGCGGCGACAGCCGTAAATGGCTGATGCAACGCATACTATCCGGATCCAGATCTTAGATATTAACAGCTATTGTGTTTTCAGCGTAGCAATAGGGTCCGATATTTAGACGAGACAAGTATAATGCGACGAGTCGAAGACGAGTCGCATTATACTTGTTCGAGTCTAAATATCGGACCCTATTGCTACGCTGAAAACACAATAGCGATTATATAGCTGTTCTGACCTTGATTTGTTGTTCCAAACTTACAAAATGACAGTTTTTGCGTCGATGCGTTGATCTCAGGTTTTGATAGCAGACAAACTTCTTACGCGCATCATGTTCGCGCAGACATGCACACCGCTACACGCTTTCTGACTTTGGAAGAAAAACTGACTCCAAGTGCATTCGACTTCACAACACAGTTGTTGAAACAGCTTTTTAAGTTGTCAGTGTATGCTGTTGTCGATAGAAACATCGCCGTGGTACAGATGGGTAAACCGGAATCATGCGTCGGCCATTTTTCTCAATATGCTTTTGGATATTGAGAAAAACGGCCATTTTTCTCAATATGCTTTTGGATATTGAGAAAAATGGCCGACTTCCGTAGCATTATGCTTTGATAATCGGAAGAGCCCATCCAATCACAGCCCCCGAATTCCCCCACGTGTTCATCAGAATAGCTATATATAACAATAACAATAACAATAAAAACAGCATAATAACTATTAAAACCTAAAATAACTCATGAGTTTATTTTGAAATTCTAATTAACTTACCCATCGCGACCCAACAGGTCCTCCAGGATTTATATTTGTTGGGTAAAAATAGAATAAACCAAAATGATGCATGAGCTAATTTCAGTTTCCAGGTCTTACTTTTACGTTCGTCCACGAAAATGTTGAAATCTGATAGTTGTTGCTACATGACATATGCCCTGGGCTCATTTTGAAGTTTCAGGTCACACTTTCAAATTCGACGAAGGCATAGGCGTCTCTCTCCTATGTGGGATACATTAAAAGGAAAGTTTGAAATACGACGGTTGGTCTAGGATATGTATCTCCCCCGCCCCAGTCTCTGTCACCATGTGAGAAAGAGAGAGAGAGAGAGAGAGAGAGAGAGAGAGAGAGAGAGAGAGAGAGAGAGAGAGAGAGAGAGAGAGAGAGACCCCCCCCACACACACACACACCCCGACAAACAGCACATACAACCCCACCCCCCACCCCTACACACACACACACGCACACACACACACGCACACACACACACACACACACACTCACACACACACACCCCCACACACACACACACTCACACACACACACACACACAAACGCGCTTATATAAAAACACAAAGAGAGTAAGACAGACAGACATACAGAAATAGTGGGATAGTCAGTAAAACAAAGTTATTAAGTAGATTTTAAAAGCAAGCAATGCGACTGACGAAATATGTCACGTCTTAAAAATAGGACAAAGGCCAACGGCTGTAATGTGATATGGCAAAATAAATTCTTGTTGTTGTGTCTCCCAACCCACCCGACACCGGATAAAACCCCATGCAGCTGCGTCATCCTAGCTCATGATACAATTCGATCCACTGAACAGGCCCTGTGATTGCAGGTAATCCTTTACCCGAGCTCACATCAACCAGAACAATACAAGTTCAAACCACACACACACACACACACACGCACGCACGCACGCACGCACGCACGCACGCACACACACACACACACACACACACACACACACACACACACACACACACACACACACACACACACACACACACACACACACACACAGAAGCTATGATATTGTTATGGCATAGGCGTCTCTCTCCTATGTGGGATACATTAAAAAAAACAAAAAAACTTGTGACCTACAACATGGTCCCGTCGAACCTGTCCACAGTATGGGACATAATCATACCTTGGTTCTTTCGACCGTTAGATTTTTTTAAAACTCAATTTCTATAGTATAATGCGCTTGAATGTGACCGATTTCTTGGCACAAATTTGGGCGAGTTCTTCTGTGTATATAATTATAGGCAATATCGTCAACAGTTTTCCTGTCAAACCAAACATATCACATTATCAGCGCTCAAATGTCCTGTTAGATTCCTGTGCATAGAAATGTCGGTGCTTGACGAATGTGCGAAATAGAGCATTACAATTAACTTCAAAAGTGATCCCGCTGTGCACAGAGAGCAACCATGCAGCAACATGTTGGTAAGGTGCCAAGCGGAACAATGCGCAACGTGTTGGTAAGGTGCCAAGCGGAACAATGCGCAACGTGTTGGTAAGGTGCCAAGCGGAACAATGCGCAACGTGTTGGTAAGGTGCCAAGCGGAACAATGCGCAACGTGTTGGTAAGGTGCCAAGCGGAACAATGCGCAACGTGTTGGTAAGGTGCCAAGCGGAACAATGTGCAACATGTTGGTAAGGTGCCAAGCGGAACAATGCGCAACATGTTGGTAAGGTGCCAAGCGGAACAATGCGCAACGTGTTGGTAAGGTGCCAAGCGGAACAATGCGCAACGTGTTGGTAAGTTGCCAAGCGGAACAATGCGCAACATGTTGGTAAGGTGCCAAGCGGAACAATGCGCAACGTGTTGGTAAGGTGCCAAGCGGAACAATGTGCAACATGTTGGTAAGGTGCCAAGCGGAACAATGCGCAACATGTTGGTAAGGTGCCAAGCGGAACAATGCGCAACGTGTTGGTAAGGTGCCAAGCGGAACAATGTGCAACATGTTGGTAAGGTGCCAAGCGGAACAATGCGCAACGTGTTGGTAAGGTGCCAAGCGGAACAATGCGCAACGTGTTGGTAAGTTGCCAAGCGGAACAATGCGCAACATGTTGGTAAGGTGCCAAGCGGAACAATGCGCAACGTGTTGGTAAGGTGCCAAGCGGAACAATGCGCAACGTGTTGGTAAGGTGCCAAGCGGAACAATGCGCAACGTGTCGGTAAGGTGCCAAGCGGAACAATGCGCAACGTGTTGGTAAGTTGCCAAGCGGAACAATGCGCAACGTGTTGGTAAGGTGCCAAGCGGAACAATGCGCAACGTGTTGGTAAGGTGCCAAGCGGAACAATGCGCAACATGTTGGTAAGGTGCCAAGCGGAACAATGCGCAACGTGTTGGTAAGTTGCCAAGCGGAACAATGCGCAACGTGTTGGTAAGGTGCCAAGCGAAACAATGCGCAACGTGTTGGTAAGGTGCCAAGCGGAACAATGCGCAACGTGTTGGTAAGTTGCCAAGCGGAACAATGCGCAGCATGTTGGTAAGGTGCCAAGCGGAACAATGCGCAACATGTTGGTAAGGTGCCAAGCGGAACAATGCGCAACGTGTTGGTAAGGTGCCAAGCGGAACAATGAGCAACGTGTTGGTAAGTTGCCAAGCGGAACAATGCGCAACGTGTTGGTAAGGTGCCAAGCGGAACAATGCGCAACGTGTTGGTAAGGTGCCAAGCGGAACAATGCGCAACGTGTTGGTAAGGTGCCAAGCGGAACAATGCGCAACATGTTGGTAAGGTGCCAAGCGGAACAATGCGCAACATGTTGGTAAGGTGCCAAGCGGAACAATGCGCAACATGTTGGTAAGGTGCCAAGAGGAACAATGCGCAACGTGTCGGTAAGTTGCCAAGCGGAACAATGCGCAACGTGTTGGTAAGGTGCCAAGCGGAACAATGCGCAACGTGTTGGTAAGGTGCCAAGCGGAACAATGCGCAACGTGTTGGTAAGTTGCCAAGCGGAACAATGCGCAACATGTTGGTAAGTTGCCAAGCGGAACAATGCACAACATGTTGGTAAGTTGCCAAGCGGAACAATGCGCAACATGTTGGTAAGGTGCCAAGCGGAATAATGCACAACGTGTTGGTAAGGTGCCAAGCGGAACAATGCGCAACATGTTGGTAAGTTGCCAAGCGGAACAATGCGCAACGTGTTGGTAAGTTGCCAAGCGGAACAATGCGCAACGTGTTGGTAAGTTGCCAAGCGGAACAATGCGCAACGTGTTGGTAAGGTGCCAAGCGGAACAATGCGCAACGTGTTGGTAAGGTGCCAAGCGGAACAATGCGCAACGTGTTGGTAAGGTGCCAAGCGGAACAATGCGCAACGTGTTGGTAAGGTGCCAAGCGGAACAATGCGCAACGTGTTGGTAAGGTGCCAAGCGGAACAATGCGCAACGTGTTGGTAAGGTGCCAAGCGGAACAATGCGCAACATGTTGGTAAGTTGCCAAGCGGAACAATGCGCAACGTGTTGGTAAGGTGCCAAGCGGAACAATGCGCAACATGTTGGTAAGGTGCCAAGCGGAACAATGCTCAACATGTTGGTAAGGTGCCAAGCGGAACAATGCGCAACGTGTTGGTAAGGTGCCAAGCGGAACAATGCGCCTGGACGGATCAATGTTAATACGTTGGTTTACACGGAAGGGAGCGTAGCGTAGCGTTAACAAGACACATGAAGGAGTGTAGCTTTAACAAGACACGTGAAATAGTGTAGCTTTAACAAGACGCGGGAAGGAGTGTAGCTTTTAACAAGACAAGGGAAGGAGTGTAGCTTTTAACAAGACAAGGGAAGGAGTGTAGCTTTTAACAAGACAAGGGAAGGAGTGTAGCTTTTAACAAGACGCGGGAAGGAGTGTAGCTTTTAACAAGAAAAGGGAAGAACTGCATATTTTAACAAGACAAGAGAAGGAGTGTACACATAGCTTTTAACAAGACAAGGGAAGAAGTGAATATTTTAACAAGACAAGGGAAGGAGTGTAGCTTTTAACAAGACAAGGGAAGGAGTGTAGCTTTTAACAAGACGCGGGAAGGAGTGTAGCTTTTAACAAGACACGGGAAGAAGTGAATATTTTAACAAGACAAGGGAAGGAGTGTAGCTTTAACAAGACACGGGATTGAGTGTAGCTTTAACAAGACGCGGGGAGGAGTGTAGCTTTTAACAAGACAAGGGAAGGAGTGTAGCTTTAACAAGACGCGGGAAGGAGTGTAGCTTTAACAAGACAAGGGAAGGAGTGTAGCTTGAACAAGACAAGGGAAGGAGTGTAGCTTTTAACAAGACGCGGGACGGAGTGTAGCTTTCACAAGACATGGGAAGGAGTGTAGCGTTAACAAGACACATGAAGGAGTGTAGCTTTAACAAGACACGGGACGGAGTGTAACTTTAAAAAGACAAGGGACGGAGTGTAGCTTTAACAAGACACGGGACTGAGTGTAGCTTTAACAAGACAAAGGACGGAGTGTAGCTTTAACAAGACACGGGACGGAGTGTAGCTTTAACAAGACACGGGACGGAGTGTAGCTTTGACAAGACACGGGACGGAGTGTAGCCTTAACAAGACAAGGGACGGAGTGTAGCTTTAACAAGACGCGGGACGGAGTGTAGCTTTAACAAGACATGGAACGGAGTGTAGCTTTAACAAGACACGGGACGAAGTGTAGCCTTAACAAGACACGGGACGGAGTGTAGCTTTAACAAGACACGGGACGGAGTGTAGCTTTAACAAGACAAGGGACGGAGTGTAACCTTAACAAGACAAGGGACGGAGTGTAGCTTTAACAAGACAAGGGACGGAGTGTAGCCTTAACCAGACGCGGGAAGGAGTGTAGCGTTAACAAGACACATGAAGGAGTGTAGCTTTAACAAGACACGTGAAATAGTGTAGCTTTAACAAGACGCGGGAAGGAGTGTAGCTTTAACAAGACGCGGGGAGGAGTGTAGCTTTAACAAGACGCGGGGAGGAGTGTAGCTTTAACAAGACACGGGACGGAGTGTAGCTTTAACAAGACAAGGGAAGGAGTGTAGCTTTAACAAGACACGGGATTGAGTGTAGCTTTAACAAGACGCGGGGAGGAGTGTAGCTTTAACAAGACACATGAAGGAGTGTAGCTTTAACAAGACACGGGACGGAGTGTAGCTTTAACAAGACACGTGACAGAGTGTAGCTTTAACAAGACACGGGACGGAGTGTAGCTTTAACAAGACACGGGACGGAGTGTAGCCTTAACAAGACACGGGACGGAGTGTAGCTTTAACAAGACACGGGACGGAGTGTAGCTTTAATAAGACAAGGGACGGAGTGTAGCCTTAACCAGACGCGGGACGGAGTGTAGCTTTTAACAAGACACGGGAAGAAGTTTTTTTTTAACAAGACAAAGGACGGAGTGTAGCTTTAACAAGACACGGGACGGAGTGTAGCTTTAACAAGACGCGGGACGGAGTGTAGCTTTAACAAGACACGGGACGGAGTGTAGCTTTAACAAGACACGGGACGGAGTGTAGCCTTAACAAGACAAGGGACGGAGTGTAGCTTTAACAAGACAAGGGACGGAGTGTAGCCTTAAGCAGACGCGGGACGGGGTGTAGCTTTAACAAGACACGGGACGGAGTGTAGCTTTAACAAGACAAGGGACGGAGTGTAGCTTTAACAAGACACGGGACGGAGTGTAGCCTTAACCAGACGCGGGACGGAGTGTAGCTTTAACAAGACACGGGAAGAAATGTATCTTTAACAAGACACAAAAAGGAATATATCTTTTAAAGACGACGGAGTGTAGCTTTAACAAGACAAGGGACGGAGTGTAGCCTTAAGCAGACGCGGGACGGGGTGTAGCTTTAACAAGACACGAAAAGGAATGTAGCTTTAACAAGACACGAAAAGGAATGTAGCTTTAACAAGACACGGGAAGGTTTATATCTTCAACAAGACACGAAAAGGAATATATCTTTAACAAGCCGCGAGAAGGTTTATATCTTTAACAAGACACGAAAAGGAATATATCTTTAACAAGCCGCGAGAAGGTTTATATCTTTAACAAGACACGGGAAGGTTTATATCTTCAACAAGACACGAAAAGGAATATATCTTTAACAAGCCGCGGGAAGGTTTATATATTTAACAAGACGCGAAAATGAATATATCTTTAACAAGACACGAAAAGGAATATATCTTTAACAAGCCGCGAGAAGGTTTATATCTTTAACAAGACACGAAAAGGAATGTAGCTTTAACAAGACACGAAAAGGAATGTAGCTTTAACAAGACACGGGAAGGAATGTAGCATTAACAAGACACGAAAAGGAATGTAGCATTAACAAGACACGAAAAGGAATGTAGCATTAACAAGACACGAAAAGGAATGTAGCATTAACAAGACACGAAAAGGAATGTAGCATTAACAAGACACGAAAAGGAATGTAGCATTAACAAGACACGAAAAGGAATGTAGCATTAACAAGACACGAAAAGGAATGTAGCATTAACAAGACACGAAAAGTAATATAGCATTAACAAGACACGAAAAGGAATGTAGCATTAACAAGACACGAAAAGGAATGTAGCATTAACAAGACACGAAAAGGAATGTAGCATTAACAAGACACGAAAAGGAATGTAGCATTAACAAGACACGAAAAGGAATGTAGCATTAACAAGACACGAAAAGGAATGTAGCATTAACAAGACACGAAAAGGAATGTAGCATTAACAAGACACGAAAAGTAATATAGCATTAACAAGACACGAAAAGGAATGTAGCATTAACAAGACACGAAAAGGAATGTAGCATTAACAAGACACGAAAAGTAATATAGCATTAACAAGACACGAAAAGGAATGTAGCATTAACAAGACACGAAAAGGAATGTAGCATTAACAAGACACGAAAAGGAATATAACTTTAACAAGACACGAAAAGGAATGTAGCATTAACAAGACACGAAAAGGAATATATCTTTAACAAGACACGAAAAGGAATATATCTTTAACAAGACGCGGGAAGGAATATATCTTTAACAAGACTCGGGAAGGTTTATATCTTTAACAAGACACGAAAAGGAATATATCTTTAACAAGACGCGGGAAGGAATATATCTTTAACAAGACTCGGGAAGGTTTATATCTTTAACAAGACACTGGAAGGTTTATATCTTTAACAAGACACGAAAAGGAATATATCTTTAACAAGACGCGGGAAGGTTTATATCTTTAACAAGACGCGAAAAGGAATATATATTTAACAAGACACGGGAAGGAATATATATTTAACAAGACACGAAAAGGAATATATATTTAACAAGACACGAAAAGGAATATATATTTAACAAGACGCGGGAAGGAATATATATTTAACAAGACACGAAAAAGCATACAAAGCAGACCTTTGTATGTATAAGCTCAAGTTTATGTACACCAAATATGAAGTAACTCGCTTAACATGTGCAGACGTTATTAGCTTTTCTATGGGTAGTATTTTTTGGGTCACCCTAGCTGTAACAGCATGTCTGTGTTTTATTTGTTTGTGAAACTTTAAAGAACCTAATTGACCATGCCAGGTCGCCTATCAAAGCGAACTCATGCACACAAACACTTAAGAATCTGGGCATGCGACGACAGGATGTTTGCAATGTTGTAAACAAATCTACTATTTTAGACGGGGACTATGTTTGTTCATGTGTATATGTTTCTAAGTGAACCTGCCTATTATATTAGACTGCTGTAAAACGATAAGAACAGCGTTAGGACGGTTAATCAAAGTGTTCAAATAATTATTGGTTTTGTAACACATTTGAAACCGGCACGGTTGGCCTAATGGTAAGGCGTCCGCCCTGTGATCGGGAGGTCGTGGGTTCGAACCCCTAAGACTTTAAAATTGGCAATCTAGTGGCTGCTCCGCCTGGCGTCTGGCATTATGGGGTTAGTGGGCTAGGACTGGTTGGTCCGGTGTCAGAATAATGTGACTGGGTGAGACATGAAGCCTGTGCTGCGACTTCTGTCTTGTGTGTGGCGCACGTTAAATGTCAAAGCAGCACCGCCCTGATATGGCCCTTCGTGGTCGGCTGGGCGTTAAGCAAACAAACAAACAAACAAAAACATTTGAAAACCAGACGAACACAAAACCGCTTCAAAGTAGAAGCATAACTGCTCACAGTCATGGTAAGGTTTACTTGGTTTTGTTTTTCCTGAGCACGCATTTAACCTACTTTAGCAACACTTCACTCGTGTTTCTTGCGCAAACAAATATGACGTGAATAGTCTGACCTTGTGTTCGCTCACTTTACCCCCCCTGCCACCCCTCGCCCAAACCTTCTTTCATTAAATATCCGGTTTCCAAGGTCGGGGTATATGTTGATTCGCCTGACGCCCTCCTTTCAGTTTCACTCCGGGGGAAAGAGCCTTTAGCACTATGTAAACAATATTGCCAACAGTCTTCAGGGGCCTGAACATAAACGAAGCAATTTACAGGGGGTACCCTAAAGTTGTAGTGATATGTATCATTATCAAGCGATACGCATATAAAATATAGTGAACAAAGCACAATACATGGAAAATAGTTCTTTTAATATCAATTTGAGAAATTCTCGCCTGTCCTCAATTGAATATCAGAAAAACACGTTTGTATGTGTAACCGGTAGTTTCAGGACACTACCAACTCATGTTAAAACTCTGACAGATCTACTGTGGTGCTCACCATCTTGTACGAGAAAGAAATGATGTGTCTTGAAAGTCTTACAGCGTCATGTAAAACAATATTAAAAATATGTGACAATAAAACAAGTCTGTACGCATGTTATAAAAACATTGGCCGCATTCCACTAGACGTTTACCCTGTGAATGGTATTTTGTGAAGGCCCACATACGCGAGCAGAATCATACAAGGTTAGGGTTACAGACAGTGCCGTGTCTTCTTTTTTGTTTATGGAGTACACGTAATGACAAACACACACGCACACACACACACACACACACACACACACACACACACACACATGCACATACACACACATCCCCCTACACACACACATGCACGCACACACACATCCCCTTTACACACACACACACACACACACACACACAACCATGCGTATGCATCGACAGTTTAGAGCAGTTATCCTGCATTCTGCGTGTTTTTGATAGAGGGCTGAAATGCTGTTTTGTCAAGTTGTGTCTATTGCAATACTCATGAACGTTGTTTCGATACGCACCCAACCGTCGAAAATGGAAGTCCTGTCATTGTGTGTGTACCAGCAGATATAACGAACAAACAACAGTCATCGCGGTGTACACAAAGTAGTCTGACAGGGAGAGTATATAATTATGTAAGCTTGTGGGGAAGGGGGGGGAGAAATAAAAGAGTGTGAAATACAGAGAGAGAGAGAGAGAGAGAGAGAGAGAGAGGGAGAGAGAGAGAGAGAGAGAGAGAGAGAGAGAGAGAGAGAGAGAGAGAGAGAGAGAGAGAGAGAGGAGAGAGAGAGACAGAAACAGAGAGGGAGAGACAGAGGGAGACAGAGACAGAGAGGGAGAGACAGAGGGAGAGAGAGAGAGAGAGAGAGAGAGAGACAGAGACAGAGAGGGAGAGACAGAGGGAGAGAGAGAGACAGACAGAGAGAGAGAGAGAGGGAGAGACAGAGGGAGAGAGACAGAGACAGAGACAGAGAGGGAGAGACAGAGGGAGAGAGGGAGAGAGAGAGAGAGAGGGAGAGACAGAGGGAGAGAGAGAGACAGAGACAGAGACAGAGAGGTAGAGACAGAGGGAGAGAGAGAGAGAGAGACAGAGGGAGAGAGAGAGAGACAGAGACAGAGAGAGACAGACAGACAGAGAGAGACAGACAGACTGACAGACAGACAGACAGAGACAGACAGACAGACAGACGGCTGTGTAGATGGTTGGATGGATTGATGGAGAGGCACGATGCACACACACGGACGGACATAGATATACATAGAAGAAAGAAGAGAAAGAGATATAGATCTAGAGAGACAGACAAACAGACAGACCGACCGGCCGACCGACAGATCGACAGACATACATTGTACATACAAACGGACGGATAGACAAGCAGATAGTCAGACAGATAGACGAACAGACACGATGAACAAACAAAGGCAACACAAACAATAACTTGTTCTGTACTTGTGTACTATGAATGTAGATGTAAATGCTTGTATAACTGTGTTTTAATTTTAGTGTTATTTGTTGTTTTAGTGATTTTTCACTACCTATTTTATTCATGTTTTTATTATTTAGTTAGTGGAAGAATCTTTTGTAATGTATCTTTGATGGTGTATGCTTTTAATTAAGCGTTGTTGACTATGAATGTAGATGTAAATGCTTGTATAACTGTGTTTTAATTTTAAATGTGTCAAGCGCAAAGAGCATAATTGTAAAGTTATGATGTTGCGCTATGTAAATGCTCATTTATTATTATTATTATTATCTTGCTGTCGACTGATATTTCATTTTTCTCGGAGTGAATGTGATTTTTCTGATAGGCCAGCAAGGATTTGTTTTAATCAAACGTACCTAGAGTAGACTGAGAAGACTGTTTATTTGCTACCTGCACTGGTTTCGCAATACAGTACAACTTGACGGACGGATGCACCTGCATGTGTGTTTGGTGAAATGCCCGGATTACCCGGGTGAAGTGTTCATTACTAGGAGCGCAGGAGAGCAGGTAGGAGACCCATTTCGAATGGCGGCAAGTGTTGTCGTTTTAATATGAATTGCAATGTTTTGAAAGTTTTAGAACAATTTGAGCTAGATATGAATATTTCTTAAAGCGGTCAATCAAATTTCCAATTGTAAATATCGTTTCTTTGATGAACGGACGGACGAAAGGACACACAGACAGGCACCCGACAGGTGACAGATTGAAATGTCATTGCAAGCTCGTGTCTGCATATATGCCCCAGAAATAGTGGGGATAGTAAAACAAAGTTATTAAGTAGATTTTAAAAGCAAGGAATGCGACTGACGAAATATGTCTTACAAATAGGACAAAGACCAACGGCTGTAATGTGACATGGCGAAATCAATTCTTGTTGTTGTGTCTTCCAACCCACCCGACACCGGATACAACCGGATACAACCCCATACAGCTGCGTCACAGGCCCTGTGATTGCAGGTAATCTTTTACCCGAGCTCACATCAACCAGAACAATACAAGTTCAAATCACACACACACACACACACACACACACACACACACACACACATACACACACACACACACACACACACACACACACGCGAAGATATGATATTGTTATGGCATAGGCGTCTCTCTCGTATGTGGGATACATTAAAAAAACAAACTTGTGACCTACAACATGGTCCCGTCGAACCTGTCCACAGTATGGGACAAATACCTTGGTTCTGTCGACCGTTAGATTTTTTTTTAAACTCAATTTCTATAGACCGGCACGGTTGGCCTAGTGGTAAGGCGTCCGCCCCGTGATCGGGAGGTCGTGGATTCGAACCCCGGCCGGGTCATACCTAAGACTTTAAAATTGGCAATCTAGTGGCTGCTCCGCCTGGCGTCTGGCATTATGGGGTTAGTGCTAGGACTGGTTGGTCCGGTGTCAGAATAATGTGACTGGGTGAGACATGAAGCCTGTGCTGCGACTTCTGTCTTGTGTTTGGCGCACGTTAAATGTCAAAGCAGCACCGCCCTGATATGGCCCTTCGTGGTCGGCTGGGCGTTAAGCAAACAAACAAACCAAAAAAAATTCTATAGAATAATGCGCGTTTGTGGCTCGCACAACGTACGTACAAAAATATGATGATCTCTGTGACTTTGGTCTAGGCCTCATGATTTCTTTGAATAATTTAAAAACAAAGTAGGAACTATCGTCCTGGGAATGAAATTTGTTCTTTAAGACAGAAGACTACTTTTGTGTCTGCATAAGTACCGCCCAAGAAAGTGATTTAGCCATTTAAGTCGGTTAAGCTCCAAACACTCCAAGGGAAAAGGCCCGCTTTCAAACGCATCAGTTCATCCTAACATGTAGTTCGTAAACCCTCATTGGTCCCTTGCTTGTGAATGTGACCGATTTCTTGGCACAAATTTGGGCGAGTTCTTCTGTGTATATAATTATAGGCAATATCGTCAACAGTTTTCCTGTCAAACCAAACATATCACATTATCAGCGCTCAAATGTCCTGTTAGATTCCTGTGCATAGAAATGTCGGTGCTTGACGAATGTGCGAAAAAATAATCCCGCTCTGCACAAAAAGCAACCATGCAGCAAAATATTGGTATGTTGCTAAGCAGAACAATGCGCCTGGACGGATCAATGTTAACACGTTGGTTTACACGGAAGCTAGAACGGCTGTGTGGAATGGGAGCATTAAAGGCACAGTATAAGCCTCCCGCAAAACCATCACAGATACTGTCAGGCTTTTACACACAGTACAAACACCCTTTCCTTTAAACACTCACCGCTTGAGAACATCCCAGGTGCCCTCCGTAAAAAGCGAGCAATTTTCAAAGAATTTAGTTTTGCGTGGTTTATCTTACCCCTGAGCCATCGTGAACCCGTGTGATCCAGTTTCCCTTTTTCACAATGTAGTCGTCAGTTAGTAATTTGAATGCGACTCGATGTGAGCTTATCTGCAATAGCACGTTATTATGTACCTCTGACTATGCACGAAACAAACGGCTGTGGTTCACAAGAACTCTAGTGATGGCTTTTGACTGTTCAGAGGAACTGGCGATAGGTATAAACCTCGGGGGGCATATCAACTTGGTCAATAAATATGAAACAAAAGACGATATGCTTCCCCTCGGACCGACAAAAAACCTGGTCTGTCAACAACCCATCAAACATCTTATAATCTATTTATCTTCCTTCCTTTTGTTACATTTAGTCAAGTTTTGACTAAATGTTTTAACATAGAGGGGGAATCGAAACGAGGGTCGTGGTGTATGTGTGTGTGTGTGTGCGTGCGTGCGTGCGTGTGTGCGTGCGTGCGTGTAGAGCGATTCAGACCAAACTACTGGACCGATCTTTATGAAATTTGACATGAGAGTGCCTGGGATTGATATCCCTGAACGATGTTTTCTTTTTTTTGATAAATGTCTTTGATGACGTCATATTCGGCTTTTCGTGAAAGTTGAGGCGGCACTGTCACGCTCTCATTTTTCAACCAAATTGGTTGAAATTTTGGTCAAGTAATCTTCGACGAAGCCCGGACTTCGGTATTGCATTTCAGCTTGGTGGCTTAAAAATTAATTGATGACTTTGGTCATTAAAAATCTGAAAATTGTAAAAAAAAATATATATATATGTATAAAACGATTCAAATTTACGTTCATCTTATTCTCCATCATTTTCTGATTCCAAAAACATATAAATATGTTATATTTGGATTAAAAACAAGCTCTGAAAATTAAAAATATAAAAATTATTATCAAAATTAAATTTTCGAAATCAATTTAAAAACACTTTCATCTTATTCCTTGTCGGTTCCTGATTCCAAAAACATATAGATATGATATGTTTGGATTAAAAACACGCTCAGAAAGTTAAAACGAAGAGAGGTACAGAAAAGCGTGCTATCCTTCTCAGCGCAACTACTACCCCGCTCTTCTTGTCAATTTCACTGCTTTTGCCATGAGCGGTGGACTGACGATGCTACGAGTATACGGCCTTGCTGAAAAATTGCATTGCGTTCCGTTTCATTCTGTGAGTTCGACAGCTACTTGACTAAATGTTGTATTTTCGCCTTACGCGACTTGTTCTTCTTATTTTCACTCTGCGCTTAATTATACTGTTCAAAAAAAGTAACGCATAGCTTGTAATATTTGGTTAATTTAGTTATATGGCTACAAGGATATCCACCAAACTGCAGAAAATGTTTATCTGGTCGTCGACCTTTCGTCCATTGCCACAAGTGAGCTCTGCACGTGACGCATGCGTTATCAGTGGCTACAATGTCAAAATTGCTCATTTGGCATGACCACTCGTCATGCTTCAGTGTAATCTCGTGAAACTCGGGGAATATTGAGCTCTCACCATGTCTTCCAAAACCCATAAAAGCGGATTGTTCGCCACAAAGAAATCAGACGACAATTCAGCGACGAAAGATGGCCCGATTGAGCAGAGAAGACCGCCAAATTGCATTGGGTCGTTTACAAGCAGGCCAAAGTGAAAGTGCAATCGCCAGGCACTTCCACGTGTCCCAGAGCACCATCAGTAGACTGTGGGTCAGGTTTCAAGCCACTGGCTCCGTTGCTGACTTGCCACGAGCAGGAAGACCAAGGGCGACAACTGCTGCTCACGACCGCTTCATACGGCTCCGCCACCTCCGGAATCGTTTCCTGTCGGCCTCATCTTCTGTCCAGGCTCTCCCCGGGCCACACCGATTATCGGACCAGACCGTGCGGAACCGCCTGCATGAAGCTGGTTTGAGAGCTCGCAGACCTCACAGAGGAGCTGTCCTCACCCGCCGCCATCGCCAGAACCGAGTGCAGTGGGGCAACCAGCACCTTCGCTGGACCGTCCGGAATCACTGGAGACACGTGTGGTTCAGCGACGAGTCCTACTTCCTGCTCCAGCGACATGATGGTCGGAGGAGGGTCTACCGGAGAGTAAACGAACGTTACGCGCCCAACTGTGTGGATGAGGCACCCGTTCATGGTGGTGGAGGCGTCATGGTGTGGGGGGCGATCAATACCGCTGGAAGGAGCACCCTGGTGCACGTCCAAGGGTGCATAACTGCCCAGCGATACGTGGAGGAAATTCTGCGCCCACACGCCCTTCCTCTTCTGGCTGACCAGGATGCCATATTCCAGCAGGACAACGCTCGCCCGCACACAGCACGACTCACCACCCAGTTCCTCACCGACCACCATGTCCAGGTGCTTCCCTGGCCATCCATGTCGCCAGACATGAACCCGATAGAACACCTCTGGGATGAATTGGACAGACGTGTGCGCAGGCGAGAAGTAGCGCCGGCAAATCACCGCGATCTATTGCAGGCACTTCAGGAGGAGTGGGACACCATCCCACAGCAAGATATCCGGCATCTGATCCAGTCCATGCCCAGAAGGTGCCGGGCAGTTGTTGCTGCTCAAGGCAGTCACACCCCCTACTGACTTGACAGCCTCGGCACCCAATCGTATTGATTGACTGATTGATTTGAAGATGCAAATGAACTGTGTGTGCATTCAACTGTGTCCATACCAAATTTCAAACAAATAATCTAAATATTGGATTTTCTGTTAATTTTTTCGAAAAATAAAACACATTTGGCAAGTAGCAACTATGCGTTTCTTTTTTTGAACAGTATATTAATTACTCTTATTATTCACAGCGTTTCTCTGTTTTTACTCAGCCCCGTTAACTATCCTGGGTTTTTTGCAGAACAAATGGCTCTCTCTTCGAGTCAAAGCACTGCTGAGCTACTCTCTGACAATTCTGAGGTCTCCGAAGAAATCTCTTTGAACCAGACGAACTTTGCTCTGCACAATGAAGGGTCCGACAACCCTTCGGCGACTTTCAACACTACGAGCCAGCTGAAACAGACAAGTTCTGCCCAGGAAAACAAGCCATTGAAAGACAACGCTTCAGGAGTTGTTCTCGCAGCGATCCATTTGATATGCACCGAGCCAGTACTGCCGAATCGGGATACACTCAGCCCTTCTTTGGCATTCACAAATCCGTTCCTTCACGGACCAACACATGAAGAACCAAGACCATTCAACCCAAACGCTAACGACCTTGGGTCTGGACAACCGAGACCATTCAACCCACCAGCTTACAACCTTGGGTCTGGACAACCAAGACCATTCAACCCACCAGCTTACAACCTTGGGTCTGGACAACCAAGACCATTCAACCCACCAGCTTATAACCTTGGGTCTGGACAACCAAGACCATTTAACCCACAACCTGACGCAAGCCGACACAGCACTTCAGCAGGTAAGTAGCAACTCCATCGCCTTTTTCCTTATTTTTTAATTTCAACCAAATTTCATTAAAAAAAGACAGACAAACACGACTACGTGCCGAAAAATAAGTTTGAATTAAAAATAAAATCGTGTATTTTGGGGGGTACTTTTTTTTTTTAAACAATTTTTTTTTTTTACCACTAATGGATTCCGAATTAATAATTAGAAGACATGCAAACAGAGAGATACACGCTATTTTGAACAGCGAGAAAGGCAACCACCTAATAGACTCTGCCTGTGTTTTATACTTAAAGGCTGACAGAGTCCTATTTAATAATTTTAATTACTTCCAGGGCTTTTCCCATCGTTGCGGGGATGTATAAATTAAGCTTCCTGCAAAGTTTTAGGTTTGAAGTCCTTACCAATTACGAGAAATAATTAATTCTTTATAAAGTTTATTGCTATGTTTAGCAACAGTTCTCTGGGACTTGGGCTATTTTTAGACCGTCAACACAGACAGTACAGCTTCGTCAATCCCCGCGTGAAGAAAATCGCTCACCTTCCACGTGCAAAACGTAGTGATATTGACACGCCAGATTAGCGCGGTAGCGTATTGTGCTAAGCAGGAAAGCGCGCTTTTCTGTATTCTTGTTAACTTCGCAATTTCCGGAAAACATCCACTTTCACTTTGAGACTGTTCTGTTTACATTCGACACTATCAACACCACTTTGCAATACTGAAATAATTGTTTCTGTGTTCGAAAGCTACAGCCAATCGTTATTATATCCCCTTAGGTACAGTTTTATAACATTATTGGCACATGTAAACAATAGGAATTAATTAATGAACGCTACGTATAGGGCACCCTTTAAAGGCTTTCATGTTACTGGGTGCATGTGCAGCAATAGTATGCTTCGGTCTATAAGATTTAATTATCTCATCATTTTTGCACCATCTTGGTCATAGTAGAAAATCACAAAAAGAGATCATTTTTCAGCCCAATCATCACGGAGCACCGAAAAAGGCGGACGAAAATGGTGTCTGATTTTCGGGGTCACGCTTTTCATTGGTTGTGTCCTCCTCGGTGCCATCGTTGCAGGCGTGGCGATCTGTAAGTGAGGATGATACGGGTGTCTGTAATGGAGAGGGGGAGCGTGCGTGCCTTGGTGTGTGTGTGTGTGTGTGTGTGTGTGTGTGTGTGTATGTGTGTGCGGATTTGTTTGTGTGTGCGTGTGTGTGTATGTGTGTACGTGTGTGTGCGTGTGTGTGTGTGTGTGTGTTTTGACCTGTAAGTGAGAATGTTACGAGTGTCTGTGATGAAAAGGGGGAGCGTACATGCGCATGTGTGTGTGTGTGTGTGTGTGTGTGTGTGTGTGTGTGTGTGTGTGTGTGTGTGTGTGTGTATGTTTGTTTCGACACAATTTATTCATTGTGTCCGTGTATCTGTCTGTTTGTCCGTTCGCCTTTGAGCGGGTAGCGTTAGGTCTATCTATCCATGTGTAAATATGCAGCAGAGTGCACAAACTGCTACTTTTATTCACAAGTGATTCAATATTTATTAGAAATGCGTATGCACTATGTTTTATACGTCAGTTTGCTGTCATGTATAACTAGTGAAACATTGGATCTCATGCAGATAGGATTCAGACTGTTGAATGTTTAAAAACAAGTTATTACAAGTCGCGTAAGGCGATAATACAACATTTAGTCAAGTAGCTGTCAAACTCACTGAATGAAACGGAACGCAATGCAATTTTTCAGCAAGACCGTATACTCGTAGCATCGTTAGTCCACCGCTCATGGCAAAGGCAGTGAAATTGACAAGAAGAGCGGGGTAGTAGTTGCGCTGAGAAGGATAGCACGCTTTTCTGTACCTCTCTTCGTTTTAACTTTCTGAACGTGTTTTTAATCCAAACATATCATATCTATATGTTTTTGGAATCAGGAACCGACAAGGAATAAGATGAAAATGTTTTTAAATTGATTTCGAAAATTTAATTTTGATAATAATTTTTATATTTTTAATGTTCAGAGCTTGTTTTTAATCCAAATATAACATATTTATATGTTTTTGGAATCAGAAAATGATGGAGAATAAGATGAACGTAAATTTGAATCGTTTTATAAAAAATTTTTTTTTTTACAATTTTCAGATTTTTAATGACCAAAGTCATTAATTAATTTTTAAGCCACCAAGCTGAAATGCAATACAGAAGTCCGGGCTTCGTCGAGGATTACTTGACCAAAATTTCAACCAATTTGGTTGAAAAATGAGAGCGTGACAGTGCCGCCTCAACTTTCACGAAAAGCCGGATATGACGTCATCAAAGACATTTATCGAAAAAAAGAAAAGAACGTTCGGGATATTAATCCCAGGAACTCTCATGTAAAATTTCATAAAGATCGGTCCAGTAGTTTGGTCTGAATCGCTCTACACGCACACACACACACACACACACACACATACACACACACACACACAGACACACACACACACAGACACAGACACACACACACACACACACACATACACAGACACACACACAGACACACTTACACCACGACCCTCGTTTCGATTTCCCCTCTATGTTAAAAAATTTAGTCAAAACTTGACTAAATGTAAAAACGGAAGGAAAAGATATTTCAAACTGGCGCTTGCGTGTTACACTAATTCGTATTTGTGACCCTCCACCACGAAATGAGTCGCATGTCACCTCGCGCGGTTCTGCCCTAGGCTTAATATAAGTCCGGGGAATGTCTGGTAACAGTGTGAGGGTCACCTTGGTCACAGGCTTATAACTCAAACAGTGTTCGCTCTTTTGTAAAACGGTTTTCACCACTGGATAGAGCATAAACAACTCCTTATGAAAATGTAAACATATCAAAAATCATGCAAAGGTGACATGCGACTCATTCCGTGGTGGAGGATCACATATTGGCAATTTACATTCTTTGGATGTCTTCTAACAGCACACCAAATGATATGTTGGTATACCAATTTGAACAATCGTTTCAGCTGGGGGCCCAACTACTCCTGATTCTAGCTCGAAAAAGTCATTTTTACGGTTTTGTTGAGCAGTCATTATTTTGACGTTCTTGGCTGTCTTTCTTCCCGGCAATTTAACAACCATTATACACTCACGTAAAACAAATGAGTATGTACATTTGACAAGATCCTAAATGTGCAACACACTATTCCACTTTATTTTGTTGGGTTTTTTTTTTAGTTGAGAATAGCACGTTAATTGTAAATCTGTACATAACTAAACTTCAACATTGATCAAATGTGATTTTCGCGGAGACTGTTTGGCGTGTCTGGCTCACATTACAGTAGCCATTAGAAATACTCTCCTTCTACATCGATGCAAAGTCACAAGTGCCTGAGCGAAGTAGACGCCTTAAGGCTGGAGTACACACCTGAGTCCATATTTCAAAGTGGTTAGGCAGTTTTAAAGGTTTGTTTTTATGTTAGTTCAGTGTTTTGTTTATCAAGAAAAAACAAAATGAATAGAGCTTGTCGCGCAAAATTTTGAGATAACGACTGAAGTTTGAGCATAGCTATGAGCTTTTTTTACGCAAACCCACCCGAAGAATTTGTGATATTGTATTGTGAATATGTAAACAAAAAAACAATCGGATGATCACAAACTGAAGAAGAGAAATAGGGAAGCAAAATAGAACATCAAACATAGTGATTTTACAGGTGAAATTGGAAAAAAAACCTTGTGTATCCATTTTTGAAGCCCAATTTGAAGCATGGAACACAGCCAAACATAAATTATAAGTGTTAAAGTGGTTACAGTGTTCAGAAATAGTGTTAAATAACAAGTTGAGTTATCCCTCTTCACCAATTTTAAAAGAAATACACCTCTTGTCGCGCAAAATTTTGAACTGTGATGCTTGTACTACCCCCACCCCCTACTCATTTTTCAGAAAAGAGTGCATATTATCTACCAAATAGAAAAGCAGGGTAGTCAGATGATCAAAACTTAAGAACAGAAATAGGGAAGCAAAATAGAACATGCAACATAGTGATTTAACTGGTGAATTCAGAAAAAAACCCACTTTTTTACTCATTTTATAAGCTGAATTTAAAGCTTGGAAGACAGAAAAAAATAAATTAAAAGTGCAAAAGTGGATACAGTGTTCAGAAATAGTGTTAGATACAAAGTTGAGTTATACCTCTTCATCACAGTTAAAATAAACGCACCTCTTGTCACGCAAAATCTTGAACTGTGATCCTTTTACTACCCCTACCCCCTTCCCATTCTTCAGAAAAGAGTGCATATTATCTTCCAAATAGAAAGGCAAGGTAATCAGATGATCAAAAACTTCAGAACAGAAATAGGGAAGCAAAAAAGAACACCCAACAGAGTGATTTAACTGGTGAATTCAGAAAAAAACACTTTTTTACTCATTTTATAAGCTGAATTTAAAGCTTGGAAGACAGAAAAAAATAAATTAAAAGTGCTAAAGTGGTTACAGTGTTCAGAAATAGTGTTAGATACCAAGTTGAGTTATCCCTCTTCATCACAGTTAAAAGAAACACACCTCTTGTCGCGCAAAATCTTGAACTTTGATGCTTTTACTACCCCCACCCCCTACCCATTTTTCAGAAAAGAGTGCATATTATCTTCCAAATAGGAAAGCAAGGTAATCAGATGATCAAAAACTTTAGAACAGAAATAGGGAAGCAAAATAGAACATCCAACAGAGTGATTTAACTGGTGAAATCAGAAAAAAACACCTTTTTACTCATTTTATAAGCTGAATTTAAAGCTTGTCGCGCACAATCTTGAACTGTGATCCTTTTACTACCCCCATCCCCCCCCCCCCCCCCCTACCCATTTGAACACAAAAGAGTGCATATTCTCTTCCAATTAGAAAAATAAGTAATTTTAAGCAACTGGACATTTTTAAAATACATCTTTTCTGTCAGTCCAAGGATTGCTTGCTTAGTCCATTAAAAACAAACCGACTAGGATTTAACGCACCCATTTTAAGAAAAAGTTAACATGATAATAGATATCAGACTTTTTTTTATGCAATTACTACTGAAGATTCCAGACCAGGTAAAACAATCATTTTATATCCTTTGTCACATTTTTAAATTTTTTTTATAAATCTATCTATAGCGAGTCTTGTCTCTTTGTGTCATTTAGTTATTTTCAAGAATTCTATCCTGGCAACAAAAAAATAAATAAATCCCTACCTACCTGCCCTATTTTGTTTAGCCATGTTATTAGAAACACACAATTTAATTTTGTTGGCCTAAAGATCTTGAAACATTTGTTTTAATAGAGAAATAACAAGTACAGCCATTAGCTGTGTCACTCGAATTTCTTTGTCATGCTGAAACTTAGCTGTTGCGTTGAAGTCTGCTCTGTGTGTCTGGGTCCAAAACAACTTTCACATTCTCATCTACACACTCACGTTACTCACACAAGTATACAATTCTACCCACACAGGGCCGGACCAAGTTCGTTTAAGGGGGGGTTCCAACTGAAGGCAGGGGTCCAGGGGCCGCTGAGGCCCCGGTGGGGTGCAGGGGAGAAGCCGAGAAAATGTTGCATTTGTGAGGTCGTTTTTTGGTCTTTCCTTGCAACTGGGAATCAAAATTGATGTTGTTCATAATTTGAAATAGTCTTAGAAGACCAAATAAACTAAGGGAGTTGGGGGAAGAGCTTAAAAAGTCCACATATTTATATTTTGTTTTCTCTGAGAGGTACATCGGATGGCCAGGGGGGGGGGAGGGGTTCCGGAACCCAGGACCCCCCCCCCCCCCCCCCAGATCCGGCTCTGCCACAGAGGCGTTCGGGTCTCGCACTCGGGCGAATCACACCACAAAATACAAAGTATAACGTACACAGATTTTTCTATTGAACCAAAAAGCAAATTAAATCATGAATAAATCAATCAAGCAAAACTTCCACACAATGACACACTCACTCTCGATTCACACTGCGCGCTCTGGGCGTGCACACTTGGCAGCACGTATACCGTTCTGACTCCGTTTGTCTTCCTGCAAGTCCAGCACAGGCACACGATTGTCCAATAATCACAATAATCCTCGTGAATGTCACAGCAGGCATAGTAAGGTTACGTAGAAAAGTCCAAAAGGATGCGTTAATGGTGGTAATCCGGCACACACACACACACACACACACACACACACACACGCACACTGACACACACACACACACACACACACTGACACAGACACAGACACACACACACTCCGGTTTGGTAAGTTACCTGATAAATAATGTAGCCTGTAGATCTAACGGGGAGACTGATCAGACAAGAAGAGCAATACTTTCACATTTCCGATGTTCAGCGATAAACTTGTTTTCTTCGAGAGTTCGATCTTCGTGCGATTCTGGCGCGTTGTCACCAAGAACGTTAAAAACAAGAGGCGAAGCCTTCAAGGCTCACGTAAGAAATCGACAAACAGTAACACAAACTCAATCACTCCGTCACACATACACACACACACACACAGTAAGCATAGGTGACACTGTGCAAGAAAGCGAGACACTAGATCTAGATCTGTCTGTCTGCATGTAGCCTACTTACAGACACGACTGCCAACTAGTCTCGGCCCGCTCAAAATAATAATGACCGAGACATTCCTTCGCGTGACGTCTAACCCTCTTACGCCATAATGTGACGTCTTCAAATGACGAAATGTTAAAGTTTCTACCACAGACATACACACGCACGCACGCACATACGCACGCACGCACAGACAGACAAAGTTACGATCGCATAGGCTACACTTCGTGAGCCAAAAACCAGGATATCATCATGATGCCTCTCTACAAAAACCAGGTCTAGAAACTCTTCATCTAAAGTCAGTCAGTATTAACCTCCTCAACACAATCCTCATCTTGTCCCATAGTGATTTCTGCCGCCAAAAAACGTGTGGTTCTCAACTCACAAGACCGATTTGTCGTCTTCCATTGCGAAATTCAGATCTACCCCAACTACGTGCATTGATCTGAGCAATAAAATGTAGATGCGATAATCTGCAAACATCTCTTCAACACAATCTGCATCTTGTCCCATCGTGATTTCTGTCGGCAAAGAACATGTACGTGGTTCTCAACTCACAAGACCGATTTGTCATCTTCCAGTGTGAAATTCAGATCTGCCCCAAGTACGTGCAATAAAATGTAGAAGCGATAATCTGAAAAAAATCTTTTCGCGTGAACGCTGCCACGTTGTCATCAGTCCGATGTCTTTTATCCAGAGCAGGGATGAACACACTTTTTCATCAGCAGTTTGTTATGTTTATCCGCAGACTGCTTTCCATTACTTGTCGTCTGTTTTAGATTGACTCGTAGGGTTCTTCAGCCAGGCAAGAAGTGCTTGTTTACTGACACGTTCTCACGCACGACATGTCGTAAATGCAAGTTCTAACGATTGTTTTTTTTATTGCACTGATAGCGAATGTCGATAGTTGTAAACTTCTGCCATTTCCTAATGTTTATTTCATTATTTTGCATACGGATATGGCTAATAAGTGGATGATCTGTTACGACACGAAACGCGTTCTAAATCCGGAAAGGGAGGCTACTCCAGCGTACTTTCAGGTGTGTCCTACTGCCTTAAGATGGCCTTATTTGGGGTTGGCTTTAAACTCAGATTTGTCACCTTTTTTGATGTCTTGGAAACAATAAAATGTCTTGACACAAAGTCTTGTTTTCATAAAGGGAATAACCAGAAATCACAAGGAGTAAAATCAGGTCTGTAGAGTGTGTGAGGCAAAGATTGGATTATTTAGACTTTAAGGAATGGAGTTACGGCCCTTATTGTGTGGAGACTGGCATTGTCCTGGAAGAGAAGGGAAGTCTGGGTTTTGCAGTTAAGTCGTTGACTGCTGAACTCGTGAGTAAGTTTGGGCAATAAGGTTTTTGCATACCATGTGACAGTGCCAGTTCTGTTAGCGGACAGAATATCGACAGCAACAGGATCTTGGTGATCGCAAAATACAGCGAATAGCACTGTTTCTGCTTTGAAAACCTTGCATACAAATTTGACGCTGTTGTCATTGTTGTCCAATCGCACTTTGTTTTGTGTTTTTTTTGGCAATAATATAGAAGGAAACCAAAGTCTCATTATCAGTGATTACATTCATCACAAGTTTGGGTCTACTTCGTTCAAAACGGTTGAGCGGATCGCGTGCAACAGGACCCTGTTGCTTCTTCCGTTTCCCTGTCAGCTTATAAGGCATCCATTTTGCGGCCAATTTTTGAAATTGAAGGTCATTGTGTAGAATTCTGCGGACTGTTTTATATGAAAGTTTAAGTCAGGCACTTTATACTCGTATGTACACGTTTAATCTTAGTTTTGTAAGCTTTGATACAGCAGCTACATTTGCCTTGTTTGAAGAGTTCCCGAAAGTCTTTTTGGCTATTCAGAGATGTTCCTTTTTTCCCCAGTTTTGATTTGCGGTTTATTTTGTCAGATTGTAGAATATGAAGCAGCTTTAATTCATGTAACTTTCTTCCCCTTTGTAGAAATGTCCTTTGTGTCATTACCTAGCTACAGTCCTGCACAGAAGTGGAGTTGTGCTTGATTTTTTGTTTGTTTGTTTGTTTGTTTGTTTGCTTAACGCCCAGCCGACCACGAAGGGCAATATCAGGGCGGTGCTGCTTTGACATTTAACGTGCGCCACACACAAGACAGAAGTCGCAGCACAGGCTTCATGTCTCACCCAGTCACATTATTCTGACACCGGACCAACCAGTCCTAGCACTAACCCCATAATGCCAGACGCCAGGCGGATCAGCCACTAGATTGCCAATTTTAAAGTCTTAGGTATGACCGGGGTTCGAACCCACGACCTCCCGATCACGGGGCGGACGCCTTACCACTGGGCCACCGTGCCGGTTGTTGTGCTTGATGAAAGACCCCGTTCTGAAGCATAACTCAAAAGTGACCTAGTTTGATTCCTCGTCATTTATGACGTAGCAACCTAATGACGTCATCTCTGAAAGGTTAACCAGTTAAATGTTTGGCCATTCCAATGATATATTACTTTAGATGATCAGTTACCTGAAACAGTTATAAAAGCGTTTAATTTTGGGGGGATCATACCTCCTTCAAATCACTCAGTTTAATTGCACTACAAATAAACAAGAGGGGAAGCCTTCAAAGCTCACGTAAGAAATCGACAAACAGTAACACAAACTCAATCACCCTGTCACACACACACACACACACACACACACACACACACACACACACACACACACACACACACACACACACACACACACACACACACACACACACACAGTAAGCATAGGTGAAACTGTGCAAGAAAGCGAGACACTAGATCTAGATCTGTCTGTCTGCATGTACTTACAGGGACACGACTGCCAACTAGTCTCGGCCCGCTCAAAATAACAATGACCGAGACGCGTGACGTCTAACCCTCTTACGCCATAATGTGACGTCTTCAAATGACGAAATGTTAAAGTTTCTACCACAGACATACACACGCACGCACACACGCACATACGCACAGACAGACAAAGTTACGATCGCATAGGCTACACTTCGTGAGCCAAAAATAAAGGCCAAATAGGGGAGACCGGGGCTAGTCCGCCTACTTTTATGCTTTTGGTAGCATAACTGGCGAGTTTGATGAACTAGAAGACTGATTTTTGGCTCACGTAAGTGTAGCCTATGCGATCGTAACTTTGTCTGTCTGTGCGTGCGTGCGTATGTGCGTGCGTGCGTGCGTGTGTATGTCTGTGGTAGAAACTCTAACATTTGAAGACGTCACATTACATTGACGTCACATTATGACGTAAGAGGGTTAGACGTCACGCGAAGGAAGTACTGAAAGTCTCGGTCATTATTATTTTGAGCGGGCCGAGACTAGTTGGCAGTCGTGTCCCTGTAAGTAGGCTACATGCAGACAGACAGATCTAGATCTAGTGTCTCGCTTTCTTGCACAGTTTCACCTATGCTCTTTCTGTGTGTGTGTGTGTGTGTGTGTGTGTGTGTGTGTGTGTGTGTGTGTGTGTGTGTGTTACTGTTTGTCGATTTCTTACGTGAGCCTTGATGGCTTCGCCTCTTGTTTATTTTACATCAAGACAAATGTGTAGCTGATATCAATGTGCAGACAGTTTTTATGTGCGCATGAACATTTGTTGTACATACTGCTTTAAGTAGACCTACCCTAACGTAGGCGAACTTGCCCCAAGTCGGGGTAAGTCCGCCTACAGGGTGGGGCAAGTCCGCCGCTCTCATCCCATAGTATGTACAAGACTAGTAGTGGGCAAGCTTTAGTGGGAAAGCTTTTTTAATTCGGCCCTTCAATATTCAGGTTCAAAAATGCCAATGACAAAATACGAAAGAATGTAACAAAAAATTACGTTAGGGGAGACCGGGGCTAGTCCGCCTACTTTTATGCTTTTGGTAGCATAACTGGCGAGTTTGATGAACTAGAAGACTGATTTTTTATTTTACATCAAGACAAATGTGTAGCTGATATCAATGTGCAGACAGTTTTTATGTTCGCATGAACATGTGTTGTACATACTGCTCACGGCGGACATGCCCCATGACAAATAGGCGGACTTGCCCCCGCACGGGCAGGCAACTCTAGTGCCAGATAGCGAGCACAACATGGGAAGGAAGAAGCAAAACTTTCGTCAGAACTCGACCTTAATTAACGCACTTTCACTCGACACCAAGACTAAGTATTTGTTCTCAGAGGTAATGCATCAAAACCTAAGTCAACTCCAATGCATTCATGTTACAAAAATGAAGAAAAACACTTTTTGTGATCTGTACTCACGATATAATTATGGGCGCGCAACCTTTGAACTTCTGCAGGATATGGCGGGAAGAAGGGACACCACTCTCACATGGTGTGAATGACTAAAAGGTGGCAAACGTAAGAATAAACAGACAAAGACGGACTAGCCCCGGGGGCGGACTAGCCCCGGTCTCCCCTACTCTCCTTTTTGTGCTCAGCTTTCTCTAGTAACAACTGTTTACCTGAGTTAGAAAATAACAGAATATCACAAAGAAATGTGTTAAAATCTACCAGTAACAAGTACACATGGAACCAAAGTGCCACAGACGTTACAAAACAATGCCACGTCAGTGACGCACTTTGTGCACAACACAATAGGGACAAACAAACACAAATCACATGATTGGACTCCTCTATTGAAAAGCTAAGAAAACTCAAAAAAAGAAATAAATCAACCGATCGGTTCATCGCCGCAAAACGTTTTTATACCCAAAACGTCACTGACGTGGCACCATTTTGGGGTGGAAAATGTTTCGAATATATTTCAAAAAGTATAATCATTAGATATTTGAAAAACAGATCAAACGATAGTTTAAGGTTTCTCTAGCAACTTTGACTAATTTTCGAAACCAAAACAATGAAAACTAACACACGCGATGACATTGTCATAAATTGACTTCACACGGCGCGTTCCCAAATAGCATCAAAAACAAAATGGCGGCATGCAAGGGGAGTGAATAAGAGGCAAACGATGAATAGTATGAGTAAATATAAACATCTCTCATGGCATATGTACGGTGAAAAAGCCGTCAATTCCATTTTGAATTTCAGGCTTAGGTGAGCATTTTTTTGGAATTGCCCATAATCGAGTCTGTTAGACCAACTTTAGTATGGAACACATAAGCCCATATACCAATGCCTTTAGAAAAAGCCCTGTCAGGTTTACTGCAGATTTATTTCTTGTCGTCTTTGCCATGATGTCACCTGTGTTTGAGAATAAAGTTTAAGACAAATAAAATCCTAATATGTGGATGCGATTGCACTTTAAAAGTTGACCTTTTAAAATCTATTTTTGTATCACACGGTCGTTGCATATTGCTATAAAACAATTGTGTCATTGTTTTTACACATGAAAATGTATGTGCATGTGTGTTTGTGTTTCTAAGTGTCTGTCTTTATCTGTGTCCCAGCTTCAAGACATGATGAAGGCGGTGACACAACATCCTCCACTGAATCTCAGGATACATCCTACACACTGGAAGGTACAAAAACGAATTCAATTGAAGAAAATATCTTTTGTTTACATTTTTTAAAAGTATAATATATCATTCAGTGTTTTATAAATTCATGAAGAAACTTTTTCACACACACACACACACACACGCACACGCATGCACGCACGCACACACGCACGCACGGACGCACACACGCACGCACGGACGCATTCACACACACACACACACACACACACACACACACACACACACACACATACCGACCTTCCCAACATCTTTGTTGAACTCATCCTGACCTCAGGTCAAAATGAGTTCGGCTCATTCTCTCCCTGACAGGATGCCTTGAGTTTCCTTGTCTGGCAAGGAAACCGATTTTTTTTTATTTTTATTTTTTTTTTTTAACATATTTAGAGCTTTTTGTAATGTATTATTGATATAAGCAGATTCGCGATCGTCGATAATGATTTTTCATGGTGTTTTGTAATTTTTAAATTACAAAGGAATTGATATGTAAGACAGTTTTAAGAGAGCTATTTTTCGCGGCTGTATTTACTGTGCAAACAACTCTAAATATGTCAAAAGTGTCACGTGATAATAAACCGTTTGGTTTCGGCGCTCACTGGAGCAGACGATTTTTTCTGTAACCAGTTGACAGTGATGAAACCATATATTACGGTCTCCTTCCGGCAATAGTCCCAAAATTTCGACTTGTTTTGACCTTAGAACGATGTCTTTATCATAACTGTGAAGAACAGAACGGAGATCACTGTCGAAGTCGGCCAATCTGCAATCATTTTCGTCTCGCGAACACTGATCTCAAATTTAGATCAGTGCTTGCAAAAAACATATGGGAGATAACTCTGTGTTCCTAGTTTTGATAGATTCGCGTAGGACTGTAGCGTCCGGTCAGAGAGATAACTGGCGATAGCCGTTGAGCGATGACTGATCAGAATGTGTTGAACTGTGAACAAAGAAGTACAGTGGCGATTCACAACAACAGCGGATTTTCTATCTTGTCTGCAATGTTGTAGATACATATCTAAACCAAAGCTGAAAGAAAAATGCTGTTACTTTCAACACGAAGGCCCCTAAACAATGCAAAAGCCTTCCTAAACTTAATTTCACAATGTTGACGATTGTTACAATATAATGAACAAACAGAATCATGAAACAGCCCAACATGTTACCCGTTGTTATAAATCTGTCCTTGCCTTTGTGCATTTATGAAGGGAGAACTTAGCTGGATGATTGATTGTGTGTGTGTCTTACCCGATTGATTAGCAACAACATGTAGCGATAAAACAGATCTTCATCTTACTAATTTTCCTGTTTATCAGCTGTAGAAATGTGCAGAACCATGACATTCGTTCTTGTTACAGAAAAATATAAATGATTTATGTGATTGTGTTTATTTTAAAGATTTCAAGGGCAGTTTTAACACGACGTGGGGCGCGCTTGCACCCGACAACGATGGGATGTCAACTTTCGCCCGTTACAATGCTGCACTCTTCCAAAGGATGGTAAGCTATTCCAGTAAATGAATTGAGTGTGAATATACTGCACAGTGACCACCCCCACCCCCTTTTAAGAACGTCCTCCTTTTAAGATCCTTTTTGCATTAAGAAAAGTTTTGATTTGATTTGATTTTTTAAGATATTCTGCTTTTGACTATATATAGGTTACACACTCTGAGTTCTGAATATCGTGCTTATTTTCCCTAGGGTCGATTTTCAGGTATTACCGAGCCTCTCGCTCTTTGCGTAGGGAACCTAGGATGTTCAAAAGCTGTAAGTGTGTAAATGAAAGGGTGTTTGTACTGTGTGTAAAAGCCTGACAGTATATGTGATGGTTTACGGGAGGCGTACTGTGCCTTTAAGTCATTTGAGGAGTTAGTTATGCAGTTATGCGACATGCAAGGAAGAGTTTAAACAATATAGACTGAACAGAACATTTTAAAAATTAGCAGGCATTAAGACAAATGAAAGCTTCAAATTACACTACAATTCGGCTATATGACATATCCACTGGTTCAAACGCGAACCCAAATTCCTGGGATATGCTCTCTCAAGAGCCATGCTCGATCAAGCGTTCCAGCAGTGATCGTGATCTTTTATTGGCGTAGGATGACATTTGTTGTTTGCGATGTGAAAGAGACGACTTCTTGAAGATTACGCTCGCATTTAAATATTGTTTGCACCCATTTCCGATTAAGAATCTGCATGACATTAAAGTATGTGGTGCATCTGTTATTGTTCTTGAAGAACACACAAAATACATTTCTAGAATCTATAAAGACATATTCTGACAATGTTAAAACTCTTTCTGTCAGGCATACCAGCGTCACTAATGTATTGCATGACCTTTAAAGCAGATTCCATGCGTTTTTTTATGACTTGTGTTGTCACAGAAATTTGAAGGCAATGCGTTGAGGAGTTACTGATATGTACCTTCTGTTGTCTTATCGCCCACTAAACCACTTGATAACGATTCAGGGTATAGTAGTCTTCTTGTGTGTGTGTGTGTGTGTGTGTGTGTGTGTGTGTGTGTGTGTGTGTGTGTGCGTGTGTGTGTGTGTGTGGTTGTGTGTGTGCGTGCGCACGCGCGTGTGTGTGTGTGTGTGTGTGTGTGTGTGAGTATGTGTGAGTATGTGTGAGTGTGCATTTGTGTCTGTTTATGTGTGTGTGTGTGTGTGTGTGTGTGTGTGTGTGTGTGTGTGTGATCTGCTCGCCTTAATTTGGCCTGATTTTGTTTCTGTCTGTTTACATTCTCTTTTGTTTAATGTGAAAGATTCAAGATGTCTACGGACTCACCAGTTTTAACGATCGAGTCAAGAACACTTACGTCAATGCCAATGGGTTCAGGTAAGACAAAATCAGTGTTCAAAACAGTACACGGGGCGAAAGTCGTTCTTCTTTGCGGCAAGTTTGCAAATCTGTTGTAGCAATAAAATAACCAGGGGAGTAGCTGTCGTAGCTTTACGCCGAACGTTGCACACTCCGCACGCGTCATGACCAGAATGTTTTGAGTTTACGCTGTTCGTTGTCTTTGCGCATATGACTAAGTGCCAAAAGGTGCGCACAAAAAGCGGACAAAGTGGCTGAAAAATTAAAAGCGGACAACAAATTATTAAAATTAAAAATAAAATTATCCAAAGTATTTCACAAATAACTAGAATTATGTTCGTTATATCATTCATTACGTATTCACAAGACACTGAATCTTAGCATTGAGGTTATCTCGTATGTTTTTGAAGCTGGGGCTTTGAAACTTGGCACACTACCAAACTTTGATGACCCCCAGGTTGGCGAAGGTCACATAAAACCTCATTAAATGTCAAGGTTACAGCGAGGTTAAAGGTCTGGTTTCGGCTGTTAAAGGATCTTTCAAGCGTTAAATCAAGTTAAATGCTAGCCAATTGTGTTTCTTGTTGTTTTGCTGTGGCATGTTAAACACACGAGGCCGTATTAGTTAGGGCGAGAACAGATATTTATTTCCTGTTCAAAAAGAAAGTATTTTTGATCAATGTTTGTGGAATAATGCAGATATTATTTTTAGAAAGAATGTGTTGTGTTTTGATAAATGGATTGAAGCCGGTGTGAATTGTGTACGTGATGTATGGATAGACGAAAACATTGTGTCATTTCAACATATTTGTGCCATTGTCGGATATAGCGCCACAAGGCTGTTTGAGTACAACGCTTTGCACACGGCCCTCTGCGCGCGAGCACTGCGAGACAACACAGTTAAAGAAGACGCGGGTGACGAGCATCCTGCGACCTGTTTTCAGGGCATGCTAAATAACCCTTCCCCGAAGAAATTTCGTGCGATATTAACGCAATCCAAAGCCAGTGAACCCTGCGCTGTAAAATTTTGGTCCCACAAATATAACATTTACATTGACGAAAAGTACTGGGTCCTGGCAAGTGCATGTACAAGCGAAGAGAGATTAAAGTTACTCCAATGGAAAATTTTACATAATATTTATCCCACAAATATTTTATTGCATAAAATGAAGTTAAAAGAAAATAGTTTATGTAGTCTTTGTAATGAAATTGATTATATTGAACACTTCTTTTGGAAATGTAGCAAAATGAAATTGTTTGGGGAAAATGTTAGAAGATGTATATTTGTTAATACGGGAGAAAATATTATATTAACAGAAAAAGATGTTTTGTTTGGTTACTCTCCAGAAGTGCAAACCCCCATAAACAAAATTATTAATCATATTTTGCTCATCTCAAAAATGTGTATCAGTAAGTACAGATATGGTAGGCCTATTGATTTAAATGTGATGTTAGGATATGAATTAGCATTGAGATATTTCAGTATTGTGTAAATGTTGAAGGATGAATGAGGATACGTTGTAGACGGATGCTTGAATTTTGTGTGTGAATAATAGCCCCACAATGATGTGCTTGGCAAATTCAAAAAAAAAAAAAAAAAAAAAAAAAGTTAAGGCGATAAGGGTCGAAAACGAGGTCGATACTGCACATTTGAGGGAAAGCATGGCGATTTGTCTGCAGTTTGATCATCCAATTTGCGGAATTATTAGCGTCAGAAACACATTGTAGGTGACATGTGATCGCCATATTTGGGCATAACACAAGGTGACCCGTTTCTCTTGACTATAAAACACGGTTGTTAAGACATTTTTGTTTAGCAAATGCAATGAAATTGGACACACATATGCACACTCATAATAAAAAGTTGTATGCCAAGTGTTGTGTTCGTCATCCAACCATCTATGACGTCATGAACTTGTAAAAAAATTATAGCTTTCAGCCCAACGCTTAAATGAGCAGAGCGATTCTATGAAGTCATTATCCGAGGAAGAACGTTTACAATTAGACAGGTCTTTCTTAGTTTTAGGGTCAAAAAGTACTGTCCCTGTGTCAGATCCCGACAATGGGAAAAATGTTTGCTTAATACAAGGCCCTCTTGACACAATGTTAATGTTGTGTAGCAAACCCTTGAGCAGCCGCACTCGTGCGGCGGAACAGCGATCAATTTTCTAAAGCAAACAACAACAAGAAATTTCATAACTGTCACAGTGAGGATAAAGATAACTTCAAAACCTTTGAAGTCAAACAAGCAAAATTATCACCACTAAATATTCGCACATCCATGCACACACATACCAATTGTCAGCAACCAATCATTTTTTGAAACATTTTTATTTAAACAAAAAGACCGCCTTCTGTTCGGTGAGCACTTTTTGGTACTTAGTCATATATGCGTAAAGCCGCTAGGTATTTGTCAAGACATCGGCCCCAGAGCAAAAGCAGGCTGATTAGATCTTACAACGGAACGTGCAGCGGGTTGAGTTACCGTCGAGAGTAGAGAATCAACAATCCATCGTTTACTGCTGGTGTTCTGTTTGCCCGTCTGTGAAAAATTATAAACAGAATTAATAGAAAGCATTCGGGAAATATTAAGAATGTTATGATTTTGCATGCACAGCTTTAATTGACGCGTTTGAGCTTCGCCGTAAGACCATGTCTAAATTAGTCTTGCGTATGCAATCATGCTTGTAACACGCAATCTATCTTCTTGTCGTTCGCCAATGTTAAACTTGGAGTCCAGCTCTGGTAATGAAGCTGGTGGTACACGCAATCTATGATTATGAAGACAAAACTTTCTTGATTATACATTCCCCAGTCAATTAAAAAAATAGAACCAACAAATCCCAAAGTCACCTGCTCAATGTGCTGAGAAAAGATGCCATGTTTATAATGCATTGTGTGCAATTATAAGTCAGACTTTGAATGCTGATTTATGGGGGCGGGGGGGGGGGGGGGGGGGGGGGGGGGTTGAGAGGAGATTGAACTTAAATTGTTCTCATTCTCACGTTTTTCACGTGCCTTTCAGCAAGCTGCCATTCAGCGACGTGGTCAGTGTTTCTTTCGCGCTAACAGTCACACAGCCACAGACTCAGTCCAGTCAGCCAGACATCGGGCTTCGCAAAAGGAGAACGACTCAACTTTTCCACATCAAAGCTTCTGACTTGCGATACACATTCCTGCAAAATCTTCAGAGCTACCTGAACTCCGCAAGATTTTCTGCAGCGGAGAAAAGACTGGCGAGCAGAATAGACGAGGATTCTGTCAAAATGTGGCAGGCAGTCACGACAACTACACCGTCAAAGTCCACGACGTCCAGTGTGTCAATAAGACCCCGCCCTTCTTCTACAAGTAGGACGACCACAAGATCAACTACTACATTGATAGTTTTATTCTTCTTCTTCTTCGTCGCTCGCTAGATAGTTTTATTATAAGAACCTTTTCTAATTCCTATCAACTCGATGTTCTTTAACTATATTTATACATAAATGCATATTGTAAAGCAGTATGCATTGTAAGAGGATCTTTTAGTAGCAGTGTTTAACCCCTTCACTGCCCACCCCGTGTGTAATACGTGGTCATTTTTGGTTTGTCGTACGCCCATAACCGTGTCTCATACGTGGGATTTGTGTCGGCGAAATTTCAAACATTTCTGAAAACTAAATGGGAGGTAACCACTGTCCAAGTACTTGTAGGGGTTCTAAACACAGTTCTTTCCCATAGACCGTTCGGATAAGTTAGTTCCACGTGGGGAAAACTTTTTTATAAGTTTTTTTCCGATCTATAAGATTCAAAATGGCGGCCGAAAGTCGGACATCAACTCGTAGACCTGTTTTCAAATGATACAGTGTTCTGGAAGCTCTACAAGAAGTGATTTATGGATTACCACACAGAAGAATACTGTTATGGGCTGTAATGTGAGTACCTGATGTTTGACACCAGTTTTAGCTGTGTTTGCTGCGGATTTACGTGCTGCAGTGTGTGTGTAAAAGTTTGGAAACTGTAATTTTTGACAAAATGGTCATTATATCGATTTTTACTATAACAATCACAAACAAAGTCCAATGGTCATGTTATCACATAATAGCCAAGGGTGTAAGCAAACCACATGCCAAAGATCTAAGAGATATCTCAATAAATGATTGAGCAGTGAACAGATTAGTGAACCTACTGAAGAAAGCGAAATTTGCCCTGGCGCACAGCAATACCAAAATGCTGTTATACTGTGGCAGTGAAGGGGTTAATGTCGAAGCTGCTTTTCCCAGTTTCACCTAAGAGACCGACTGTATATTGTGTTATTGTATTTGTCAGACTTGATTGTACCAAGTCCCTACACATGTTGTAATGCGCTTAGAGCCAAATATTTTTGGTTTTTTGTAAGGGATAGGCGCAATATAATAATAATAATAATAATAATAATAATAATAATAATAATAATAATAATAATAATAGTCCCTCGAATCATTCAAATCTGCACTCAAGACATTCCTTTTTTTCCAAATAATCCATGCATTCTACACTGCCCACCCCCATCCCACCATGAATAACTGTACATATTTAATGGTTGATGGTGTGTGTGTGTTAGTGACTCTAAGTCTCCGTGTGTGTGAATGAGTGTATGTGCGCCTTGAGTCGCCTGTTGGTGAGATATGTGCGCGTTATAAATATTCGTATTATTAATATAAATACACTTTATTATTATTATTATTATTATTATTATTATTATTATTATTATTATTATTACATCCACAGCGAAAGTTACGACGCGTGTTCCGTTCACACGAGGTACTACACCCCTGACAACGACAATGGCGCCTCCCGAGCCGCCGTTTGAGTGTATGTTGATGAGAGTCATTGTTGGGATTTTCTTTCTCTGGATGTTTCTCGTTCTGTCTTTGTCTTTCACCCCCCCCCACCCTTTCCCTACCTCACTCACACATTTTGACATATACACAATTCTAGCTATTTCCAAATGTCCCCTTGGACAGACCATAAGCGCTTGACAGGGCGTAAATCAACACGCATTCGAGACTTTAGACAAAACTTCAGAATGTATTTCCCTCTTCACATAGGGGAAACTGGTTTACAGCTCATACACATTGGGACAGGCCAAAAGGGCCCGTACATTGTAGTTGGCCTGTCTTAATATTTTTGCAAAGATACTAGACAAGTAGACATTGGAATTTTTCCTCTTCATGGGAGGTGTCCTCTTAAACAGAAGGTGTCCTTTTTGTTTAAGATGTCTTCTCATCGAAAGGACTTCATAACGTAGGTACCACTTCTTCTTCTTCGTTCGTGGGCTGAAACACGTACACTCGTGTTTTTGTCCCGCCATTTAGGCAGCCATACGCCGCTTTCGGAGGAAGCATGCTGGGTATTTTCGTGTTTCTATAACCCACCAAACTCTGACATGGATTACACTGTACAGGATCTTTTCCATGCGCACTTGGTCTTGTGATTGCGCGTGCACATGAAGGGGCATAAGCCACTAGCAGGTCTGCACATAAGTTGACCTGGGAGATCCGAAAAATCTCCACACTTAACCCACCAGGCGTCTGCAGCCGGGATTCAAACTCACGACTTTCCGATTAAGAGGCCGACGTCTTACCACCCCGCCACAGCGCCCGTCTGTAGGTACTACTTTGAGTAAAAACACGTACACAACAGTGCAGCTCATTGGTACACCAACATAATACTTTCTTTTTTTGTTGTTTATAGCGTACCAGTGCGGGGAAGTTCGGACCCTCCCGAGCGGCCTCCGCATCGTGGGGGGAACGGAGGCCGAGAAAGGGATGTATCCCTGGATAGTGATGCTTACAAAAGATGGCAAGTTCTTTTGCGGAGGAAGCATTCTGGATCCTCTGCATGTCATCACTGCTGCCCATTGCCTTAAAGAGTGAGTGAACATCATTCCTGTATATCTCTTGTCAAGATATTGTGTTTTCTTTTAAAATTTTAAAATTTTTACAGGACATGAATATGTTTCACAAGTTTAGAAGTAGTAGGTGTGAAAAGTTATAAAAAACGCTGGCGCTGGACCCGAGTACTCTTCAGACTGGCTCGCTCCCCCAGTATGAAAGTTTTTGTCTTGTGCACGTGGATTTAAAAAAAAAAAAAAATTTTGAATTTATTTTACACAATTAAAAAAATTATTAGAGTAAAATAAAACATTAAAACGTTCATAATAAACAATAGTAAACAAGAATTTATTAAAAAAAAATAAAAAAAAAATAGACCGCCCATGCCGGGAATCGAACTCGGATCACTTTGGCCATAGTCGGAAACGCTTTCCACCAAGCCACCAACTCTGTCATTCGCCAGTGAACTCAAATGCCTATAGTCCTCGCGCAGTGGTACACGCACGCAAAGCACGCACGCACGCAAAGCCTGGTGTCGCTGGCTGGCTGGGCGGTTTATCAGCCGAACGGCTGTTCTATCCCACCGCGAATCGCGCCCACCGTTAAGAGTCGTTTTTGTGGATTATTTGGCATTTAGGTCCCAGGTAACATTATGAAGTTTTAATACGATCAATCGGACCTATTATCAAGTTAGTGTATCAACTTTTGAACGAACTGCGCCCAGTAGTTTCCCAGCAATAAGCTGTTAAGTCGAGACAGACAGACACACACACACACAATTAAAGTCTGCTGGACCCTAGTACTGCGTACTCGGGGATAAAGGCTTTTTAGAACCATCTTCATGTCACTGTGACCTAAATGTAAACCACGGAGACCATCACAGAGTAAAGTTTGCTGGAGAATCGCATTAACCATGTTTTTGTTTTTTGTGCTTTTTAAAAAAATTCTCGATGTATCATGGGAATAAACGTTCATGCAGTCACAATGTGCAAAATCCTGTGTCAGTCACACAAAGAGAGTAAAATGCAATACCCTGAAGTACCCAAATTGTCCCTTTCCCAGAGAACCTAAATGCTATTGGACTGGCGTGGTGAACACAGACAAAGAGAGTAAAATGCAATGCCCGGAAGTACGCTACCCCCCCCCCCAAAAAAAATTGTTTTTGTTTTCCCAGTGAACCTAAG
This sequence comes from Littorina saxatilis, assembly GCF_037325665.1. Lineage (NCBI taxonomy): Eukaryota > Metazoa > Mollusca > Gastropoda > Littorinimorpha > Littorinidae > Littorina > Littorina saxatilis. The sequence continues at coordinate 18,851,473 of NC_090256.1, forward strand.
TCCTATTTGACTGGCATGGTAAACACGGAAAGGAACAGCCTTCAAGTGATAGCAGGGAAGGACCGCAGCAGCCTTGACTCCAGACCGGCCCACGAACAGCGAGTGTCTGTGTCCTCGGGGTACATGCACTCTGGTTTCACTTTTTCGCCTATCCGTAAGTATGTGGTAAAGTCACATAACAGCTGAGGGCTCGTATGAATTTTAAAGACAAACGACACCGATGTGTGAAGGAAATCACGAATAACGCTGTAACAGGGAAAGTTTGACAGTGATATCCTCCACGCTTTTAGAGCGCTAACCAGAGATATAGCGTGACATAGCAAAGTGTGTGGCACACACTGTGAGTTCAGCTCATGCACTGACCGAGAATAGTTGATGTTGTAAATCGCAACTAGGGTATTGTTACACTTTACCACTGTCCTTGGACATTGAGGGGTTGTCCAAGTAATCGGCCGGGAGGGAGGAAGCCAGGATAGATGCGACAGGAAAGCACCTAACAGGTAAATGGAATAAGCATTCGAATATCGCTAGAGTGTTTATCGCATAAGTTGAATAGACTAACACTGTAAACTGTAAACATAGCGATATTCGAATGCTTATTCCATCACGTCGGGGTCACCATTGTGAATGAATGCAAATGCGCTAGTACGCTATCATACAGGAACACACACAACTCCAAATGTAGGTTCCTTCCACTGTATTATACAGGTATGACAAACATACACACAAATACACACAATCATGAACATAAATGTTAGGTATTCAAAAATTGGGTACTCACAGATTTGGATGCAAAAACAAAGCGAGATTACAATGCCGTGCACAATTTTACTAACAAAACCCTCTACCCTTCACTTATGTAGAGAAATACACAAACAGTCCGTGAACTCACAGGCACACGATATCTACTTTACTGGTATCGACTCACGGCTCGTGTGTAGTCAGAAAAACAGTTACAGTTCATATTCCGGCAGACTCAAATCACCGTCTGCTCTGCCTACTAAACACTCATTAAATTACATATTCTTACTCCGAATCACATAATAGCATTGACGTAGTCAGAGATGCTTAGGTCTGAAATATCGCTATCCCGTCTATAGTATAAGGGAAGCAACCTATGCAAAAAAGTAGCAAGATTGCCACACAGGGTTACCTCCCGTAATGTGCATTACGTCACAGCTACTGTACCCCACACGTGGTATCCTCATTCGACTCCTTTCAGCTCAGAGAGACAGGTCGATTTTTCGCTTTGCTCCTTGGCCGTTTTTGATTGTCAGCCTGACACCCACCGGCCTCGGCTCCCCGTCCTCTCCTAGCTGGTTTCCAGTTGGTGAGATTGTTCCTTGTTGAATTTTGACATTGTATTTTGATTCCGCTGGAAATTTTTTACGTCCTTTGGACTCAGAAGTTTCTTCAGTGGTTTCTTGTTGTGGCCTCCATTTTGGTCGCCATTTTTCCTCTAGCACGTGTTGTTTACACTGATATGTTTGGGTCCGTGCTCGGACTTTGAACGTTTTGCTCAGTGCTTGTTGTTTAGCTGCCGTTGGTGGCTCTTACGTTAGTGCTAGGTGTTTAGTTTCTGCTGAATTTTAAGTCCTTTGGACTTAGTTGTGTTCAGTAGTTACTTTTCTCACGTTGTTGACATGGCGGACAACGAGAAGAAGCGGGGAGGGGGGGGGGGGGAAGGCCGAGAGTAAGGGCAAGGGCCCTGCCAAGCCCCAATCCTCGGCTTCTACGTCTTCTGCTAAGAACCCTGTTATCGTCGTGTCTGATCCTAAGACTAATTCTGTCTTTTCTGTGTCAATTTCGGCTCTGGAGGAGACGCCTTCGGGCTCTCAGGCGTCCGTTTCTGCCTCTAGGGCTTCTGTGTTTACGCCTGTGCCGGCACCAGAGTCTAGTGCTCTGGTGTCCTCTCTGATTTCTTCCTTACTTCCAGAGATCCGTACCCTCGTCCGTGAAGAAATGGTGCGGACCGACCCTGTTGCCAGCGCTGGCCCCCTCCCGGGGGTAGGTGACCCGCGGTCGTTGGCTTCTTTGATTCCGGCGTCGGCTGATTCCGGAAGTTTTTTCCCCGGGTCTTCGCCGCTCACTTCCGTTTCTGGACCATCGTTCCTGTCTTCCGGCGTCCGTGATGCCTCTGGACTCCACTCGCTGGGACATACCTCTCTCCTTGGCCGGCACTCGGTGGCTTCCGCTTGCGGGGGTGCACCTGAGCATGTCCCTTCGGGGATGCGGCCTGTACAAGGTACGTGTTCGCAGCAGCCGTTTTCGGCAGCTGCACTTCCGGTTCCCAGAAGTAGTGCCTCGTTGGAAAGCGGACAGACCATGGTCCCATCCGGCTCGAGCTGCGCTATACGTAAGCAGTCGTCCGCGACAGCTTCTCTTCCGGTTCCGGCCGGAAGTGTTAGTTCATCGGTGTGCGGGCAGCCCATGGCCCCTTCCGGTTTGAGCTTTGCCCTTCCACAGCAGCCGGTTCCGGCAGCTTCGCTTCCGTCCTTGACGGGAAGTGTAGGTCAAGCGGGGAGTGTACAGGATACTGTCACTTCCTGTTCCGGCCTAGGGCCTACCTTCGGGTTTACGGGCTTCAGCCCGCAGTCGGCTCACCACCAGCTATGGTATAGCTCTGCTGCTGCTGCCTCACTTCCGGCTCCTCCCGGATTTTCCGGTTCGGTTCCCGCTGATTCCGTTTGGTCGCCGGTGAACTTCGGACACGGCTTGCCCTCTGGGCATACAGGCTTCGTGCCTCTGTTGGGGCAGCAGCATCCACACACTTCGGTGGTGGCTGCTAGCTCCTCTCGACCACTGTCTTCGGTTTTTGATGCATCTCAGCTTCCTCAAAGTCAGGAAATGAGTGCCATCTCTTGCCAACAGGAAGGACTTCAGGCTTCCGGCCTCCCCTCTCAGCGTCATTTGTTGGGTTCTTTTGGCTTTGAGCCATCCCCTTCGGTTGTCGCTGCGGACTCCAGGTCCGTGGACGATGAGCAGACGCTCTTGGGGGCTCCGGCCGGCTTCAGGGCTGCGCTCGAAGCTGCCGTGGAAGTCACTTCGCGCTATTTTCCGGAAGGAACTTCGTCCTCGGCCACGCCTTCGGCGTCCGGTCCGTCGGCGATGGCTGACTTCCGGTTGGCAAAAGAAGAAAAACAGCTACTTCCGGTTTGAAGAATCACCTTCAGTAGCTTTTCAACTTTCTCGTCTTTTCGCCAATCCCGCTCCTAGGCAGCGGGTTGCCTCCGGTGGCAGTTCCGTTGCTGGTTCCTTACGGTTCAGCTCCGGATCTGGCACTGGAATACCTTGCCGCTCCTGCACAGGCTTCCTCCTTCGTGCCCTTAGCGGCTCAGAGGAAGTTGCCTTGGCCAAGGTCGTCTCGGAACCTTCTGTCTTCCTTTGCCCTTCCGCGTGCTCCGTTGCCGGTCACGCCGGATCTTCTTCCGCTTCTGACGAAGCCGTTGAGAAAGGATTCTGTTCTGCCGCTCTCTGAACAGACTCTCCTTTACTCCGAGGAAGTGGGCCGACAGCTATTGGAACTCAGTTCCATTTCCGAGACTCTTCTTAGGGCGCTCTCTCGCGCTCTGACCGATTCCTTGGCGCCCTTTACTCTTAGTAAAGAGCAGGATGCGGAGGACGTGTCCACACTCCTCTCCACACTAGCAAGGGTGAACGAGGAACAGATGAGGCTGTCCTCTCTGCACTATTTCCATGCGGTCTCGTGCAGAAGGGACTTGTTCCTCGCCCACTCCCAGTTTTCTGAGGAGTTGACGAGGAACACCCTCCGGTCGTCACCTTTGGTGGACGGTGCTCTCTTCGGCCACCTGACCTCTGATGCCAGGAAGCAGGAGATTGACACCAACAGAGAACAGCAGTTCTCTTCTTTTGCTCTTCAAGCTCTGAAGCAGCAAAAGCAGGCCGCACCTAAGCAGGCTCAGCCTTAGCAGGCTAAGACCTCCGCTCAGGCGCACCCTGCTTCCCGGAAAAGATCTCGTGCCCCTTACCGCGGTTCGGGCAAGAAATCTTCGTCGGGCAGGGGTAGGGGCGCTTCCAGTGGAAAGCCCCACCCCCAATGAAGCGTTCCCGGCTTCACCCCACCCCCGCCCTCCACCTTGGTGATGGCGGGGGGCCTTTCACGGGCACTTTCGCATTGGCTGACGTCCACACACAGCCAATGGATAGTGGGTGTTGTGAGGTCGGGATTCCGCTTACTCTGGCAGGAGGACAAGGCCCCTCTTACCAGGCGTCCTCCTGCCTTCAAGCCCCCCTTCTCGCAAGAGGCAAGGGCCGTCCTCCAGTCGGAGGTTGCCTCTCTGGTGGAGAAGGGCGTGGTGGAAGCGGTCTCGGAACACAGCTCCCCGGGGTTTTACGGGCGGCTTTTCGCCGTCCCCAAGGCCTCGGGAGCTTGGCGCCCTATCTTGGACCTATCGTTTCTCAATACTTTCCTGAGAACGATTCGGTTCAAAATGGAGACGCCTGCCTCGGTTCGAGACGCTCTCCGCCCAGGAGATTGGGTGACCTCTATAGACTTGACGGATGCGTACTTCCATCTTTTGGTGCATCCCGCCGACCGGAAATGGCTCCGTTTCCGGTGGGGCGACCAAGTCTACCAGTTCCGCGCACTTCCCTTCGGGCTGTCTCTCGCTCCATGGATTTTTACCATGGTCGTGAGGCAGCTATGCGCACTGGTGAGGTCACAGGGTGTGCGTCTGCGGGCATACCTCGACGACTGGCTCATCATGGGCCAGAGCGAGGCACTTTGCTCACAGCACACTCTGTTGGTTCTCCGGGAGGCCAGCTTGCTGGGTTTCTCGGTCAACCATGTGAAGTCGGAGCTCGTACCGTCCCAGTCATTCACTTACCTGGGGATGACTTTCAACACGGTCTCCTGGACTGTCCAGCCCTCTCAGAAGAGGGTGGACAAGCTCCAGGCTCTCATTCACTCGACTTCACTTCTCCTGCAGGCTTCACTCCGGACCCTGGCCTCCATCCTGGGGCAGATGGAGTCTATGGCCCTTCTGGTTCCACTGGGGAGAGCCCACAAGCGTCCACTTCAGCTTGCACTGAAGCCGTTTGTGGACTCTCCTTGTGTGGATTGGAACACTCTGGTTCCCCTTGGGGATTGGTTCCAGGCTGCTACCCTCCCGTGGCTGGACTCGGGCTTGGTATGCAGGGGGGTTCCCATTGTTTCCCCCCCTCCCGACACGGACCTCTTCACAGATGCGTCCCTGCGGGGTTGGGGGGCTCACACGGACCGGCTCACGGCTTCCGGTCTGTGGTCTGTGGAACAGAGCACATGGCATATCAACTCACTGGAGTTGGAGGCCGTGTTTCTGGCTCTGGTCGCGTTCCTCCCTTCCCTTCTGTCCAAACGCGTACAGCTGTTCACGGACAATACGACGGTGGCTGCCTACGTGAACAAGCAGGGAGGTTCGCGGTCCCCCACTCTCTCCCGCAGAACGTGCGAGATCCTGTTTTGGTGTGCCCAACGCGGGATCTCTCTGTCAGCTCGTTACCTGCCGGGAAGCCTCAACACACTTGCGGATGCGCTCAGTCGCTCCGACAAGGTGTTGCAGGCGGAATGGACCATCACGCACGGGGCCATGCTCCGTCTGTGGTCCATGGCTTGGAAGCCTCTGGTGGATCTCTTCGCCACCAGATTCTCCAAGCGCCTTCCGGTGTTTGTCTCCCCCTTCCCCGATCCGGAAGCGTGGAAGACAAATGCCTTGGACATCCCCTGGACAGGGCTGGAGGCTTACGCCTTTCCTCCCTTCCAGCTTCTCAGTCTTGTCCTCCGGAAGGCGGAGTTGGAGAGGCCGTCTCTGCTTCTGGTCACCCCTCTGTGGCCGTCTCAGCCCTGGTTTCCGGACCTGCTGAGACTCGCACGCGGCCCTCCAATTCCTCTCGCTCTGGTCAGAGGCGAGCTCGTTCAGCCTCGCACCGGAGTTCCTCACGAGGACCCACAGTCTCTAAATCTTCACGCGTGGAGACTGTGCGGTCCGCTCTGAGGCGCTCTGGGGCTTCAGAGCGCACTTTGGATCTGGTGCAGCGCTCTCATAGAGCCTTCACCTCTGCAGTGTATTCTTCGCACTGGAGGTCCTGGGTCACTTGGTGTCAGTCTCATGGGCTGGATCCGGTGGCTCCCCGCACCATGCATGTTGCCAATCACTTGTCGGACTTGTCTTCTTAAGGAGCCTCTTCCTCCTCTTTGAAGGTCCGTCGGTCGGCGATCGCGACTACGCTCAAACAGATCGGGCACACCATCAAAGTCAGCGGTGTGGTCGCTGGAGTGATTAAGGGCGCGTCCCTGGAGGATGTCAAGCGCTCCTCTTTGCCCAAGTGGGACCTCTTCCTGGTCCTGGAGTTCCTCCGCTCTGCGGATTTTGAACCTCTGGAAGACTCTAGTCTCATAAACCTTACACGTAAGGCTCTGTTCCTTCTCCTTCTCGCCTCCACTCGTAGAGGCAGCGAGGTTCACGCCCTTTCTGGCAGTCCTCAGGACATTGCCCGGGAACAGGACGGTTCTTTGACTCTGCGTTTTCGAGAGGGTTTTCTGGCCAAGAACCAGGCCCCAGGTCAGCCTTCTCCGTGTGTTATGGTTAAGCCTCTATCTCATATTTTGGCACGGGGTGACCCTGATATGGTCAATTGTCCGGTTAGGGCCCTAGAGGCCTATCTGGCTCGCATTCAACCTATCCGTTCGAGCTCGCAAAAGCTCTTGTTCATTTCCTTGAACACGTCTTTAGAGAAGGACATTACGAGAACTACCTTGGCCAGGTGGGTGTCGGCTCTTATCAAGCAGGCCTATATTTGGAGCCTGTCAAGAAGGGGGGGGGGGGGGCTCGGCCTGTCTTCCCCCTCGACTCAGCCCGAGTGCATGAATCCAGAGCATGGGCCTCCTCCTTGGCCGTTTTAAGGTCTCGGAGACTAGACGATGTCTTGCGCACAGCCTACTGGCGCTCGGACGACGTCTTCATAAATTTCTACCTGAGAGACATCGCAGCTGTTTGCCGAGATGGATCTCGGTCCCTCCCTGCCTTAGTGGCAGCGGGGCAATGCCTCTCCAGAACATAAGAGTGAGTTTGAACTTTTTTGATCTTACCCACCACCTTGTTGGAGTTATCTGCTATTATGTGATTCGGAGTAAGAATATACATGTAATTTAATCGAAAATTTTTAATTAAATTTTCATTTGATTAATATACTTACCCGAATCACATAGGTAATTCCCTCCCACCTTCCCCGCTTTTAGTTTCTATGTATTCTAGAAGTCGAATGAGGATACCACGTGTGGGGTACAGTAGCTGTGACGTAGTGCTCACTACGGGAGGTAACCCTGTGTGGCAAGCTTGCTACTTTTTTGTATGGGTTGCTTCCCTTAAACTATAGACGGGATAGCGATTTTTCAGACCTAAGCATCTCTGATAACGTCAATGCTATTATGTGATTCGGGTAAGTATATTAATCAAATGAAAATTTAATTAAAAATTTTCGATTATATCTTATGTACTTAAGATCTTATAGACATAATTATTTTAACTCTGTTCATACACAGAATTACACAGCGTCTATGGCCGCGTTCACTAGGAAATCTATCTGAACACTAATTCCTTCCACTGGTGACCTCGGTCTACTCAGTTCCTTTCGTCCTGTGACCTCTATGGTCCAACTATACGGACAACCATAACCTTGCAATAACTTCGCGAAATCCCGTCGAATTTCAGCTATGCTGGTCTAGAGTTATGATACTTCGGCGGCTTCTCAGATCCTTCACACTTGTCATCTGGACACTATCTCTCTCTCAGACCGGTTATACGACGCACTGCACAACATAAATAGCGGACATCTTGTCTTAGATATCTGTCTGCTATGTTTACAGTTTACAGTGTTAGTCGATTCAACTTATGCGAAAAACACTCTAGCGATATTCGAATGCTTATTCCTTTTACCTGTTAAGTGCTTTCCTGTCGCATCTATCCGGGCTTCCTCCCTCCCGGCCAATTACTTGGACAACTCCTCAATGTTTCATTTGAGGTTTTTGGCGAAGAACCGTTTGCCAAATCAAAAATAATCATCGAATATCCGGTTATTAACCAAAGAGCGCATCGCACTACTATCTCCTCGGACGTACCACCGTTCATTCCCACAGGATCTAAGTGGTATGCCGGTGACAGACACGTTTGGTCGCACAAAATACCGTTTAAAAACATGCAGCGGACAGGCAGCTAAATATAAAAGGTACAGATAGTTAGAACATTCATTTATCATGGCATTTGTAAAGTTACAAAAATTCTTGACATTGGCAATTATTTTTTGCATAATTTTTTTCTGAAGTTAGTGGAGCACGACTCGAAGCTGAGTGACATACCTTGTAGTCTTTCTGTGAAAGTAGTGGTCCAGTGAACGATACCTTCCGCCTGTGGTCAAACCACAGAAAATATGCGATTTTCGCTAACTTTTCTTCCCCTAATTTGACATCAAATTTGTCAAACGACACCAGTGATGTAAAATTAAAGTTGAAAAACACATCGAAAAACTCAAATTTTGCTCTGCATCAAGTGACAACTCAGACAAGATGGCAAAGAGCAGTCCTTATTTCAAACTGCCGAGGGAGCGGTTATTATTTTACAGGCAAAGGCGGCTGATAGCGATGTCGTGTTCATGAGTTCATTTACCAGAAATGGGAGATTTGCGCATGGATAACCCCTCGTTGAAGCTAAATATATCGAAAACGGTTGTGTTAAGGCAAAAACAAACTGCTGCAGGTGAAAATGTTGTCATTTTTGCATAAAAAAAACACATCATAATTTAACAAGGGAAAAAACCGACGTTTGGTCATTTTTTTAGGTAGAACTATGATGTGATTATGAGCGCTCTTCACGTACACGAAACATTTGCAAATTAGAATGAATAACATAGACAAAGAACCAGCTCATGGTGTAGGCCCTATGTTTGCTGTGAGATGAGACTGAAGGTTTATTTTATTATGTTATTATGAACTAACCTCGCATGATTTGACTTTCTGTTCAACCCCTCGTAAACATGACAGTAGACAGGCAGGAACACAAAATGTGACCCTCCACCACGAAATGAGTCGCATATAACCTCGCGCGGTTCTGCGCTAGGCTTGATATAAGTCCGGGGAGTGTCTGGTAACAGTGTGAGGGTCACCTTAGTCACAGACTCATAACTCAAACAGTTTTTGCTCTTTTCTAAAACGGGTTTCACCACTGGATAGAGCATAACAACCTCTTTAAGAAAATGTACAAATATGAAAATCATGCAAAGGTGACATGCGACTCATTTCGTGGTGGAGGGTCACAAATGGTTCATACCCAGCAGAACCTGCGAGTACCGTAGTAGCAGAAGCAAAGATAGCAGTAGTGTTTGTTGTTATTGTTGATATTGTTGTTTTGTTGTTGTTGTTGTAATACTTTGAGACAGCGGAAAATAAAAAACACAAACATTTGATTTTTAGTTTGTTGTTGTTGTTGTTGTTGTTTTTGTTTTTCCTGTTGTTGTTTCACACGAAAGTTGTTTTCAGTTTGTCATCCATCGGTCTGACTGTCACACCGTAATAATTATGTTCTCTCCGTGTGCCTCTCTGTCAGCTTCTCTGTCAGGCAGACAAGAGTGTCTGTATCTAAGCCTGCCTTAATTATGCCTTCAAACATATGCCCACTTGCAGACAACGACATCGCTGTGCTTCGTCTGTCCAAGCCGCTGGTGTTCAACAGTCGTGTGTCGCCCATCTGTCTCCCCAACGTTACTGACGTCATGCCACGGAGATGTGTCGTAGCGGGATGGGGCTACACAAACGGTAAATACTTTTGTTTTTTGTGTGTGGTCGTCGTTTTTATGGTGAAGCAGTGGAACCCTTCTCTTGAGACATGAACATGTTAAACTTACCCTCTTTTGAGATCTTCCTTTTTAAGATCTGTTGTTCATAACCTCTGTTAATCTACCTCCATTTGAAGACTCCATCTAATCCTTTTGAAGACCTGCTACTCTCATATTTTTGTAGGTCTTAAAATGGGTCTTAATCATAGGTAATTAATTAAGTTATAATAATAATAATAAATAAGAAGCTTATATCGCGCGTATCCCGTGGGTACAGTTCTAAGCGCTTGTCGAAGAGTTGTCAACACAGGACTAACACAAAAATAACATCTACAGACGGATATGTAGAGGTTACATGCCGAGTCTCAGTGATTATTAAAAATAATGGTCGAAGTTAGCGGATCATGAAAAATGCGAGCTTCAGCGAGCTTTTTCATGACCGCGAACTGAGACCATTATTTTTAATAATCACTGAGACGAGGTGTGTAACCTCTTTATTCCTCCTTTCTTCAGTTATTCAAAGAAAACAGGAGTTTTTGTGCGAAAGTTTCATCGAATCCGACTCACTCAACCAGTCAACCTGCGCAGGCGATCGATTGATGCGCGGTTGTATAGTTCCGTGCAAATCATTCCATTTTATTAACACTTCTTCTCAGTTTCCTTGTTTTGGACTAAAAACAAGTACACAGATATGCTGTTATTCTGCTGTGGCGGTAAAGGCAGGTATTGTGTGTTCTGTTTATGTTTTAGTATCGCTTAAGATAATGTTCTTGCGTCAAATGGGACTAGCAGACGAACTTTTGCACCCGTGTTCCAACGTTAATTACTGTATGAAGTTCAGTTTTCTGGGGAAAATAGTGTATGAAACCGCTTTATGTTGTTTAAATTGATGAGATGTGTGCATTTGGTTGCGTGTGATCTGTTTATAAAATGAAATATTGTTGAAAACTGACCGTCGGATTGCAGTCAGTGTTGTCGAAGAAACTGAGTTAAAAGAAGAGGAACTACTCTTGTCGCGAGAGTATGAGTTACTTGCCTTGGGAATTTGCTTGTGATGAACGGTTTGTGCACAGCAGATCTAGATTCAGAAAACAACCGAACTCATGGATTTTATATGGATATTCATGTGTTCAGGCCTGTAGTTGTTAATTTAAATGCGGTATGTTTGTATTGTTTGCTCCAGAGATGTATACTTCGTACGTATAGAGCGTTTGGAACTTTTCAGTCGCAAAAGTAGTACCGAAACAGAACAGCTTCTCAACCCATTGCACTATCGAGGATTCAGGCTGTTGCTGGCTCGTTATTTGTTTGGTTGCTGGGTCATTATCGAAAAATAACTAGCTCTACAAGTTTACAGAGGTAAAGAAGCAGAGGGGGAATAAAAACCCTATCACACACTAGCAGACCCTAATAAACATACAACAAACAACAGTTTAACAACAATGTACACATCAATAGCGGTGTTGGTGATGATGCTGATGCTGATGATGCTGATGATGATGATCATGCTGATGCTTACAAGATATTATCATGTGTAAGTGTTTTTGTTAGGAACACCACAATTTTCCTATAGATTGCTGTTTATTCTAACTAAGCTCATTACATGTTGCACCAATTTGTTGTTGAATAAAACACTGTATTATATTAAACAGGTTCATGGGTTATTTTGTGAGCATTCTAGATTTGAACACTCGAGGACATTGATTATTGATGGCCGCAAAAGCAGATCATGGTTCGTTTCATATTTGATTGCAGAATATTTTCAAACTTTACCCAGCTCGATGAGAACTGTGAGCTTGTGGACCTATAACAGAACGGAATGCCAGAGAACATTCCCAACGTTCACATTTTTAGGCTATTCCACGAGCTACTATCTCAAGGAAGGCGTCTTTTGTGCCGCCAACAGCACCTTTGGTGGACAGGATTCTTGTCAGGTAGAGAGAGAGAGAGAGAGAGAGAGAGAGAGAGAGAGAGAGAGACAGAGACAGAGACAGAGAGAGACAGAGAGAGAGAGACAGAGAATTGAATTGAATTGAATTGAATTGAACTTTATTTTACAAGGATTAAGATTTAAGGCTACGCCTTTTCTTACAATCTGTCCTTGGGACGCATAGACACACAATTATATAATTTTAAATTTTTTTTTTAAAAATTAAAAAATTAAAAAGTTAAAAAAGTTAACCAACAAAAGGAGGTCGGAAAACTTGAGCACGTGATAATAAAGATGACGATGATGATGATGATGACGATGATGATGGTGATGATGACGATGATGAAGATGAGGCATGAAGCATACATATGTGGTTATTCATAAAATCAAATGCATACTATGCAGGTAATTATAAATACAAGCTGGTAGCAATCGAACATGTAGCAATAGTACAACAAAAATATGTTCAGAACATACAATGCACAGCATATCTTTGACGGGGAGCCTGATTTGGCCTATTATGGTCCGCTGGACCCGAAAAGCAACAGCTAACTAACTAACTATATCTTTGACGTAATACTAACTCAGCAATTTATCTCTTTCTCTCTCTCTTTCTCTTTCTCTCTCTTTCTCTTTCTCAGAGAGAGAGAGTGTCACGTTTCAATATATCACACAAGGTGATTATAAAACGGTTAGTTACTTCTAACTAACTAACCACACCACGATCCACTCTCGCAGTCATACAATTAAATAGAAACAACAAAAGTATAAGTTTCAGACGCCTGTTAATGTAATAACTCGCCACCTCCCTCGAGACTTCACTCCAAAATATGTTCTTTTATGCTCAAAACGTAAAATCAGTGGTCTCTGACAAAAATGCCAGTTAGAATATAGAAAATTATAGTAACACGCTGATCCCGTGTATAGCTAGGAAAATATAGCTGATCTGCCTAAAGTGCTGGTTAATGCAGGTGTCACACACCCCACGTTGTCACCACTCGAATATAATCATAAATATAAAAGATGACAACGGTGGTAAACAGGGTGCAAAGACATGGTGCACTTAGCTTTGTTTTGCCACTGGGTGGACGGCCTGTAATTAGTTCATAGTCTCCACAACTGCTCCGTAGAATGTAGTGCCGGCTGGCGTTGTTACGAAGCAGGGAAAAGTGGAGACATCAGGCGCCTCACCCAGTCGCTGGTTAACCGGTTAGCTGGTTACAGATGATCCCGGTTACAGCGTCTGCAGTTAACAGTGTTCCGCAGATAGGCAGCAGAACAGCCAGCAACAGTAGATAGAAATGAAGAAACAAAAAGCACCGGTGCAGTAAACATGCCAAGCTACCCCTCAACCTCCACCTTTAAACATGTCATCTATACATATCTCATCGAGCACGTGGGCCTGCACAAACGAACTTTTACAACAACAAATCAGCCATTTCCTTCCTTCTCTCCATATCTGCAAAAACCGTATACAGATTAATATTCTAGCGTCACAAAGAGCAAATTATGCGCTAACCTGGAAAGAACAACAGAGAGTATTTCATTCCACAAACACAGACTCGTCAACAGCGTTAAATAATGATTTATTACCTCAAAAGCCTATGAATGTAGCACTCTCATGGAAACGAAAACCGCTTCCTCCTTTGAATGGCACCTGTTCGTCAACAGCGATACCCCATTCACCCTCTTGCCGAATACTATATGCGGTGAAGAACCATCCCCGCACGGCGAAGAGAAATTGACGACCCGTCACGTCAGACCGCATGTGAAAAGAGAGAAGGTGGTCTCAACTGAAGTTTCCTGGAGCCCCTCCTGTACTTGCAGAGCGGCGCGTTGAAATCAATGCAGAAATCAAAACGATGAAATCCATCAAAGCTCGCAGGAAATATTAGACACACCGTCCTCCCCAGCGCAGAGTGTTCGAGTGTCAAGTTAAATGTCTCAGACAGACAACCTTGACAAAATCACGTGACTCACCTTGTCACTACCCCAGTTCAGTTATCGACAATTCTGCCTCGACAGCAGAAATCAACCCCGTGAAATCCGTGCAATACAAAATTCCCGTGCTCGGCTTATGCATGGTTAGCAAAAATCTGCCGTCGCCCAGACTCACGCACAGGCGCTTTCTGTCGCAATTCGACAAAGGCACCCGAAAAAGTGACTCTTTCTCGGACCATGTCACTAAATCGTGACCATGTCACTAAATCGTGACAGAGAGAGAGAGAGAGAGAGAGAGAGAGAGAGAGAGAGAGAGAGAGAGAGAGAGAGAGAGAGAGAGAGAGAGAAAGAGAGAGAAAGAGAGAGAGAAAGAGAGAGAAAAAAAGAGCAAGAAAGAGAGCAAGAAAGAGAGCGAGAAAGAGAGCGAGAAAGAGAGAGAGAAAGAGAGAGAATAGAGGCAGAGAGACGGAGAGAGAGAGAGAGACAGAGTGTGGATGTATGTGTGGGTGTGGGTGTGCGTGTATGAGTGGGTGTGTGTGTGTGTGTGTGTGTGTACGAGCTGGGTTCGTACATAAATTGCTGAGTTTATCAAAACAGGACAACCGAAGGTTCCACGCCATAAGTCAAGGGAAACGTGTGACTCATGTATAAGAATACAAAAATAAATAAATATTAAAACAAAACTTAAGTAAATGAAACGTTTGTAAATAGTCATTAAATTACATATTCTTACTCCGAATCACATAATAGCATTGACGCAGTCATAGAGACTAAGGTCTGAAACATGCTACCCGTCTAACAGTTTAAGGGAAGCAACCCCAACTAAAAAAGTGGAAGCATCATGGGCGCTTGCCACCCGGGGTTACCTCCCGTGAGTGCCCACGTCACTGGTGCTTCCCACACACGTGGTAACATCATTCGACTTTTTTCAGCTAGAGCGACAGGTCGTCTTTTTGTTGCTCCGGGCCGGTGGTGTTTTTGCTAAACTACACACTCCGTCCCTGGTACCCGTCTACTCGCTGGCTGTTGCAGCTGGTGAGACCTTTCCTTGTTAGTCCTGTGACTAGCTTATTTCTTTTGCTCTACTGACATTTTTGTGTCCGTTTGGACTTAAAATTTTCCAGTAGCTGTTGTTGTCTGGCCGCCATTTTGGTGGCCATTTTTTGCTAGCACATTGTGTTTCTACTGAGTTGTTTTCGTCGGTGCTCGGACTGTGAACTTGCTTGGTAGGAAGTTTGTTTTAGCTGCTTTTCGTAGCTATCGTTCTATTGCTAGTTAATTATTCTGCTGAATTTCTCGTCCGTTTTGGACTTCGAATTTTACAGTAGTTGTTTGTTGTTAGCCTCCAGTTGGAGCTATTTTCGGCTAGCACGCTGTGTTTCTACTGAGTCGTTTTCGTCCGTGCTCGGACGCTTAACTATCTTGGTAGGCTGTTAGTTTTAGCTGCTGTCAGTAGCTATTGTACTGGTGCTAAGTTTTTTTGTTTTTTTTATATTCTACTAAATTCTTCATCCGTTTCTGGACTTAGAATTCTATTAGTAGTCTTTGTTGTGGCCTCCTTTTGGTAGCCGTTTTTTATCCTAGCATTTGTGTTCTATTGAGGTGTTTGCGTCCTTTCTCGGACTGTAACTACCTTTGTAGGCTGTTATTTAGCTGCTTTGCGTAAGCTAGATAATTTTGCTGGTTGATTATTCTGCTGAATTTTAGGTCCGTTCTGGACTTAGTTAAATTTTCAGTAGTTTGTGTTACCACGTTGTCAGCATGGCTGATAGTGAGGTAAATGTGTTGCGAAGCTGAGGGTAAGGGCAAGCGCCCTTTTTAAGCCTTACGCTTCCTCTTCTTAGCGAATTCTGTGATCGTTGTTTTTTGACACCAGAGCCTTGCACTTTGGTGTTCAAATTTGATCAGCTCTTTACTTACAGAGATCCATACACTCGTCCGTGAAGAATTGGGCGTTCAGACCCTGTTGCCTGCTCAGGCCCCCTCCCGGGGGTAGGTGACCCAAGCTCTTTGGCTTCTCTGGGTTTCCGGCGTCGTCTGATTCCGGATGTTTTTTCCCCGGGTCTTTGCCTCTCGCTTCCGGTCTGGATCGTCGGGCCAGTCTTCCGGCGTCCGTGATGTCTTTGGACTCCCCTTGCTGGGACTCTCTTCTCTTCGTGGCCGGCACTCGGTGCCTCCCGCTTGCGGGGGTGCACCTGAGGATGTCCCTTCGGGGATACGGCCAGTACAAGGTACGTGTTCGCAGCAGCCGTTTTCGGCAGCTGCACTTCCGGTTCCCGGAAGTAGTGCCTCGTCGGAATGCGGACAGACCATGGTCCCATCCGGCTTGAGCTGCGCTATACGTAAGCAGTCGTCCTCGACAGCTTCTCTTCCGGTTCCGGAAGTAGTGCCTCGTTGGAAAGCGGACAGACCATGGTCCCATCCGGCTCGAGCTGCGCTATACGTAAGCAGTCGTCCGCGACAGCTTCTCTTCCGGCTCCGGCCGGAAGTGTTAGTTCATCGGTGTGTGGGCAGCCCATGGCCCCTTCCGGTTTGAGCTTTGCCCTTTCACAGCAGCCGTTTTCGGCAGCTGCACTTCCGGTTCCCGGAAGTAGTGCCTCGTTGGAAGGTGGACAGACAATGGTCCCATCCGGCTTGAGCTGTGCTATACGTAAGCAGTCGTCCGCGACAGCTTCTCTTCCGGCTCCGGCCGGAAGTGTTAGTTCATCGGTGTGTGGGCAGCCCATGGCCTCTTCTGGTTTGAGCTTTGCCCTTTTACAGCAGCCGTTTTTGGCAGCTGCTTTTCCGGTTCCCGGAAGGAGTGACTCGCGGGAAAGCGGACAGACCATGGTCCCATCCGGCTTGAGCCTCCACCTACGTAAGCAGTCGTCGCGCGCGACAGCTTCTCTTCCGGCTCCGGCCGGAAGTGTTGGTTCATCGGTTGCGGACAGCCCATGGTCCCTTCCGGTTTGAGCCTTGCCCTTCTACAGCAGCCGTTTCTGGCAGCTTCGCTTCCTGCCTTGGCAGGAAGTGTAGGTCAAGCAGGTAGTGCACAGGCTACTGTCACTTCCGGTTCCGGCCTAGGGCTTACCTTCGGGTTTCCGGGCTTCAGCTCGCAGGCGGCCCAGCACCAGCTATGGCATAGCGCTGCTGTTGCTTCCGCACTTCCGGCTCCTCCCGGATTTTCCGGTTCAGTTCCCGCTGCTTTCGTTTGGTCGCCGGTGAATTTCGGACACGGCTTGCCCTCTGGGCATACAGGCTCCGTGCCTTTGTTGGGACAGCAGCATCCACACACTTCAGTGGTGGCTGCTAGCTCCTCTCGACGACTGTCTTTGGTGTTTGATGCCTCTCAACTTCCTCTTAGTCAGGGAATGAGTACCATCGAGTGCCAACAGGAAGGACTTCAGGCTTCCGGCCTCCCCTCTCAGCGTCATTTGTTGGGTTCTTTTGGCTTTGAGCCATCCCCTTCGGTTGTCGCTGCGGACTCCAGGTCCGTGGACGATGAGCAGACGCTCTTGGGGGCTCCGGCCGGCTTCAGGGCTGCGCTTGAACTTTGAAGCTGCCGCGGAAGTCACTTCGCGCTATTTTCCGGAGGAGCTTCGTCTTCGGCCACGCCTTCGGCGTCCGGCCCGTCGGCTATGGCTGACTTCCGGTTGGCAAAGGAGGAAGACAGCTACTTCCGGTTTGAAGAATCACCTTCAGTAGCTTTGCAACTTTCTAGTTTTTTCGCCAAGCCCGCTCCTTCCGGCAGCGGGTTGCCTCCGGCGGTAGGTCCGTTGCTGGTTCCTTACGGTTCAGCTCCGGATCTGGCACTGGAATACCTTGCCGCTCCTGCACAGGCTTCCTCCTTCGTGCCCTTAGCGGCTCAGAGGAAGTTGCCTTGGCCCAAGTCGTCACGGAATTTTCTGTCGTCTTTGCCCTCCCGCGTGCTCCTTTGCCGGTCACGCCGGAACTTCTCCCGCTTCTGACGAAGCCGTTGAGGAAGGATTCTGGTCTGCCGCTGAGCAGACTCTCCTATCCTCCGAGGAAGTGGGCCGACAGCTGCTGGAACTCAGTTCCTTTTCCGAGACTCTCCTTAGGGCGCGTTCTCGCGCTCTGACGGATTCCTTGGCGCCCTTTACTCTTAGTAAAGAGCAGGATGCGGAGATCTTCTCCCGCTTTTGATGAAGCCTTTTGAGAATGATTCGAGTCCTCTGCTCTCTGAGCCGACTCTCTTCCCCTCTGAGGAATTGGGCCGACAGCTTTTGGAACTTGTTTTCATTTCGGAGACACTCCTTAGAGCACGTTCTCGCGCTCTTACGGAGCCCTTGGCGCCCTTTACACTCAGTTAAGAGCAGGACGCAGGGGATGTTTTCTCCGTCCTTGCAATGGTGAATTTAAAACAGAGGAGGTTGTCCGCTCTGCACTACGTCCAGGCGGTCACGTGCAGACGGGACTTGTTCCTCGCTCATTCCCAGTTTTCTGAGGAATCGACGAGAAACACCCTGCGTTCATCACCCTTGGTGGATGGGTCTCTCTCCGGCCACCTGGCCTCGGAGTCCAGAAGGCAGGAGATAGAGACTAATAGAGAACTAGGTTCTCTTCATTTGCTCTTCAACCCTTGAAGCAGCAAAGCAGGCTATACCTAAGCAGACTCAGCCCAAGCAGCCTAAGTCCTCAGTTCAGGTTTAACCGGAGAGATTGTTTCTTTCACAGCCGTCATAGGTACGCTGGGTTTTTGGAACAACAGCTGGCCTTAGGACTTCCGGGTTTTTTAGCCTCGGCTGGCGCAACCGCCATTTCATCCGTTGGCGGTGGTGGTTGTTGCTTTCCTTGTGCTTGTGGCTTCGGACTTCGACATTCTTTCCTTTTCCCAGCGTATGGGGGATGAGATAGGTCGATTTCCGTTTGAGTGGGGTTTCTGTCTTCCCCGTTTTCTCTTCTTTGCCACAAGCTTCTGGACTTGGTCCTGGTTTGTCTTTCGCCGAGTCTGACTCTGTCTTTCTCTAGCGATCAGACACGTTCTGGTGTTTCGTCCAAACTTAAGGTTCACTTGAGTTGGCCTCGGAAGTAACATTCAGATTTTCCTGAGGGTGCATTGTCTTTGGCAATGTTTGTTTGAGGAGTCATTCTTTGTGGCTTGTCACTTTTCTCAGGTTTTTTGGCTACTCCTCTCCTTGGCAGGGGTCTAGTCAATGTTCCGGTTTCTTGGTGCTGGCCTGCCTCTAGGCCAGCATCTTATTCGGCGGCCGAAACTTTTGTTTCTTACGGTTACCTGTGTACTGTGGGTACTTTGGTACATTGGCCGGCCTAAGGGCATCAAGGCTCTCAGCCTTAACCTGTGCTATAGTCTCCTGCCCGTCGCGTTGCGACTTTGGCATTTTCGGTTCTTGTGACTTCGGATTTCGTCTCTTCCTCTTCTCCCTCATGCTAGCACGAGGTGAGTCGGGACGATTTCTGCTGGGTTGGGTTTCCGGTTATGGTCACCCTCTTATCACTTGCAACTATGACTATTACGTTTTTTCCCTTGAGAACTCTTGTCTCGGGAATCTTATGGCTGGTTGGCTTCACGGTTTTCCGTTTATTCTTACCAGCCTTGTTTTTTCTGTTTTGGGTTTTTGATTCATTTTCAATTACCTACAAGCAGTCTGCTCTGCGAACACTCTGGCTTTTGTCATTTTGTTCTCCCTTTGAGATTTGCTCATTGAGTTGGACTCTGGTACTTGGTACTCAGGTGTCTCTCTCTTTCCCTTTTTCGGAGATTGGTCACTCTTCTGGAGCTGACTGTTATCTCAAAGGCCTTTCGGGCCTCACTCCATCCCAAAGTTTTCTTACTTTGGCATGATTGCCTTATGCCTTTCAGGGCTGAGCGGACAACCTTACGCACGGATCTTTTCCAGGCCATTAGCATTTCCTTCCTATATAAGGGGGGGCAGCTTGTCTTCCCCTCTACTCGGCTCGGGTTTATTCAAGGCTTGGGTCCTTTTCTGGACTGTTTTACGGTTCAGGAGATTGGAAGACGTGCTGGGCACAGCTTGCTGGCTCTCTGATGTTGTCTTTCGCATTTCTTGCCTGAGAGACATCGCGGCTGTCATTCAGGATGGTTCTCGGTCCTTTTTCTGTCGTTTGGCAGTGGGCCAGTTCCTGGCAAGGGTTTTAGAGCGAGTTAGATGTTTCTTTCTCACGGGGTCCTTTCCTGACTTTTGGCAGTGGGCCAGTTTTTTGGCAAGGAATTTTCTTTCCCTCCGCCTTGTCGTAGCTATCTGCTATCTGTCCCCTCGGCTTGGCCCGAGCTCATTTTCCAGGGCCTGGGCCTCCTCCTTGGCCTTTACGGTCTAGGAGGTTGGATGATGTCCTGCGCACAGCTTTCTGGCGCTCGGATTTTGTCTTTGTTAGTTTTGTAGGGAGACATTGCGGCCGTCTGTCAGGATGGATCTCGGTCCATTCCTTCTTTGGCGGCAGCTGGTTTATGTCTCTCCAGAACTTAAGAGTGAGTTTGAACTTTTTTGATCTTATCCACCACCTTGTTGGAGTTATCTGCTATTATGTGATTCGGAGTAAGAATATGTAATTTAATCGAAAATTTTTAATTAAATTTTCATTTGATTAATATACTTACCCGAATCACACAGGTAATTCCCTCCCACCTTCCCCGCTTTATAGTTTCTTAGTATTCTATAAGTCGAATGATGTTACCACGTGTGTGGGAAGCACCAGTGACGTGGGCACTCACGGGAGGTAACCCCGGGTGGCAAGCGCCCATGATGCTTCCACTTTTTTAGTTGGGGTTGCTTCCCTTAGACGGGTAGCATGTTTCAGACCTTAGTCTCTATGACTGCGTCAATGCTATTATGTGATTCGGGTAAGTATATTAATCAAATGAAAATCTAATTAAAAATTTTCGAAAATAAAACATTATCTAAAATTTCGCCATATAAACTGGTCACGAGAGAGCGATGAGTACTTACAGTATATATGTTTAGATGTGTGTGTATGGTGCGTGTTGTTTGTTGTCGTTGTAACCAGTCGGTGTATCGTTTCCCCTGCTGTGTTGTGCCAGTCCCCCCCTCCCCCCCCCAACCACTACTTCCCCTACCTGCCCCCTGTGTATGTAAGACGGTGGTCACAACAAAACTGTTCCTGTTCATTCGATGATCTATTTCTTGCTATGTAGGAATCATGCACACGATATAAATTTTCACCTGCAGCACCACAAATCAACTCGAATGCAGTGCTTGTTTCTATATATGTGTTCTGCGCGAACTTAGAATCCGGTTTCATTCTAGAATGGACCGGGTCCAGGTTGGAATTCTAACCCTGCGCAAGTACAGGGGTGCCATTCTAGAATGAAACCGGGTAGGTAAGACAGAGTTGTCTTCCCTTGAATTATCTCCACCTGCACCTTCCCTTTGATAAAATGGGGCTGATTTGTCTACCCCTGAAAAAAATCCTTTGGCGATCTTGCGATGTCATGTCATGTCAAGAAAGTTGACACTCCTGAGTACGCAATAAACAAAGGCAGACCATAGCAAGGGGGACTACCAGGGCGGTAATGTTTGCAGGGCAGTTGTTTTTGTGATGAGAGCCGGTTGCGGCCGCTTGCAATGTCAGCGCTGTCTCCCTCTCGGAAATGTCCGGTTTTTTGACAATTTTTTTGACAGACAGACAGACAGACGGTCAGACCGACTAACCGACAGACAGACCAACAGAAGGACAGAGTGAGTTATAGAGCTGTTGTCACAGGTTTAAAAAAAAGTTGACATTAAAAAACAGAAATCAACAACAACTTTTGTCTGGTTTTATAATATTATGGGAAAACATTGAAAGCAATTCATAGTAGTAGTACTACCACAACAAATACTCTCAAAGGGGAATTCCATGCCTAAAAGTTTGACAGTTTTTATTTAATCTATCAGAATCCCTACCTTCCAAACTGTGATATGCCCACGTTTCAAACTCCTACAACCCTGCATTACTACTACACAAAAGAACAAAGTTCCAAGAATTATATCCTGGTGCACATTTATTTGTAGAGGAAGTACCAATCATTCAAGAGAGTTCACTTGATTTACAAATGGATTGGAGGTCTGTCATTTCCAAGCAACTGAATTGTAGCTTAAAATCAGTGAATACCCTTTATTTCTGACCAAGCCTCATTGCAATGACAGTCTAGTCAATTAATTTTTCTCTCCAAAGTCACAACATTATACCATGTCATACTTTCAAATAACCTCTAATTGCCCTTGAAAAAAATACAGGCTCCTGACGTTCTCAGTGCCCAGTGACGGCAGAGATTGACGAATTGCAATTCAACCGTGTAGCAAGATGACACCACTTGAGCCAGAGGTCAACTAATGATTAGTAATGACATTCCAATTCACAGCATCTTGATTGACAAGCTTGATTTTCCGTAATAACTGTGGAAAGTCAGAATTTTCAAAAAATTTCCCTGAAAAGCATAAATACTCGAAGCTCAGCGTTCACAAATGAATCAAATGAAAGAATGAAATCGATGATTAGATGCCACAAGACCTTATGTCGAAATACAAACGCCAGTTATGGGATGATATGTCATTTTGGAGAAAACAGAGACGATTTTCTACAGAAACTAGCCTCGCCTTTGCCGATTTTCGTGGGGCCCACCGCAGCCAATTGCTTTCGTTGTAGTCGGCACTCATAAAGAGGGGTTTGCTATGGCTGCGAGTCTTGTGGTCAAAGCAGCACCGTTCTTAAGAGGCGCATGCCTGATAGAACGTTAATATTAAAGCTAGTTTAAAAAAAAAGAAAAAAAAGAAAGAAAAAAAAAAGCCTTTCCCTCGCTCAAACTATATAGTCATATTATATATCGATACAAAGCTAAAGACTTTATCTTCACAATTCAGAAGACCAACTTCATGTATATGAATAAGATTAAAAGTTACAAGCGAGATCGGCAAAACACTGTCAGTCCGGAAATTTCCGTTCGTAGCGATCAGTGCTGAGTGTCTCTCAAAATCGTAATCACTTTCAGAACATCACAATCCCAATTCACGATGTCTTTGAGTAAAGTGTAAAAAACCCGAGAAAAAAAACCCAACCAAACACATACTGAAATGACTATTCCAACTTGGACCCAAATTCCAACCTTGCGCACGGCCGATTCTAGAATGGACCAGCAACAAGGGTACCATTCTAGAATGGCACCCCTGTACTTGCGCAGAGTTAGAATTCCAACCTGGACCCGGTCCATTCTAGAATGGAACCGGATTCTAACTTCGCGCAGAACATATGCATTGGAAGTCACTCGACGTGTTGTTGTCAGTGTTGACAGTTTGGTATGTCAGGTTTGTTGTCGAATTTGGCCAGCATGCAAGTTGACATATGTTTGTTTGATTTGCATCGAATGTACAGTCTTGTATGAAATGGAAAATAAATGTGAAGATGGCTATGTGTGAATTAT
This sequence comes from Littorina saxatilis, assembly GCF_037325665.1. Taxonomy (NCBI): domain Eukaryota; kingdom Metazoa; phylum Mollusca; class Gastropoda; order Littorinimorpha; family Littorinidae; genus Littorina; species Littorina saxatilis. Next base: position 18,874,566 of record NC_090256.1, read on the forward strand.
TAAATATTGTTACTTTTAATGTAAATGGTTTTGGAGATTTTAGAAAGAAAAAAGATGTTTTTGATTTTTTGAGAAAAAGCAAGGGTAATGTATTTTTATTACTGGAAACGCACTGGAAAATTGAACAAGAAAATATGATCAGATCACAATGGGGGTTCGAATGTATTGTGGCAGGAAATAATACTGCAAGCAGAGGAGTTGCTGTGTTATTTAAAAATAATTTTGAATATAAACTTCATAATGTTGTGAGAGATCCAGAGGGGCGATATATTTTGATTGATATAGAAATGTTGAATAAACGATTTACTCTGGGGAATGTATATGGCCCAAGCAGTGGTGACCACCCTGAGTTTTTGGAAAACCTGATGGATAATATTGTTTCATTTGATAATGACTGTATTGTGATTGGAGGGGATTGGAACATTACAATTGATCCTAAGATTGATTCTAATCATCCTTCAAAAGTGTATAGAATGAGAAGTAGAAAAAAGATGTTAGAAATGATGGAACACTTGAATCTTGTAGATATTTATAGAAGTCTGCACACCGGTTTAAGAAAATATACCTGGCGAAGATTTAATGGTGTACAAAGAAGTAGACTGGATTATTTTTTAACATCTGAACAATTGGGATTAATTGTTAATGGTGTTGATATTATGCCCAGTTATAATTCGGATCATTCACCTGTATCTTTATGTTTCAATACTGACATTGTAAAAAGACACCGACCACTATGGAAGTTTAATAACTCACTGTTAAAAGATATAACATTTGTTGGATTAGTTAAGCAAGTAATATTAGATTTGAAAATACAATATGCTGTACCTGTTTATGACAGAAATAATATACATTTGATTGAGGATGAAGATTTGGTGTTGATGATTAATGATCAATTATTTTTTTTAATGATTTTGCTGGAGATAAGAGGTAAATGTATCTCCTACGCCTCACATAAAAAAAAGAGAAAGTGATAGGAAAGAAAGAGAAATCCTTGCTGAGATTGTATGTTTGGAGAATCAGGTGAATGAAAGTAATGTACAGTTGTTAGAACAGAAGAAGCGAGATTTGTGTGAAGTGCGGCAGAAGCGAGTTGATGGTATTATTGTGAGATCACGTGCCAGGTGGATTTGTGATGGTGAGAAGAAGTAGAGGTTACATGCCGAGTCTCAGTGATTATCAAAAATAATGGTCGAAGTTAGCGGATCATGAAAAATGCGAGCTTCAGCGAGCTTTTTCATGACCGCGAACTGAGACCATTATTTTTGATAATCACTGAGACGAGGTATGTAACCTCTTTATCCCTCCTTTCTTCAGTTATTCAAAGAAAAGAGGAGTTTTTGTGCGAAAGTTTGATCGAATCATATTCACCCAACCAGTCTACCTGCGCAGGCGATCGATTAATGCGCGGTTGTATAGTTCCGTGCAAATCATTCAATTTTGTTAAAGCTTCTTGTCAGTTTCCATGTTTTGAACTAAAATCAAGTACACAGTTATGTTGTCATTCTGCTGTGGTGGTAAAGGCAGATAGTGTGTCTTCTGTTCATGTTTTGGTATCGCTCAGGAAATGTTCTTTCCTCGAATGTGACTAGCAGACGAAGTTTTACACCCGTGTTCCAACGTTAAAAACTGTATGAAGTTCAGTTTTCTGGGGCAAAATAGTGTATGAAACCGCTGCATGTTCTTTAAGTTGATTAAATGTTTGCAATTGATTGCGTGTGATCTGTTACCCCCCGCGGGTTAGGGGGAGTCCCATATTGGTTGGGACTAGGAAGAATTTACCCGATGCTAACCAGCATGTCGTAAGAGGCGACTAACGGTTCTGTTTCTTCTCTTCTTTTGTCTTATTTCTGCCTTACCAGTCCTTTCACCTATATTTTCTTCCAAGAAAACTCTCCCTACTATTCCCTGCAGTTTTCCAATTCTTTTCTTGTTGTCTTATTTCTACCTGACTGGATCCATCACCTTTATTTCACTTACCAAAAGTCTTCTTTTCCACATCCTTATTTCTCTCTGCACCCCGCATGTCGTATGAGGCGACTAACGGATTCTGTTTCTCCTTTAACCCTTGTTAAGTGGTTCTTGTATAGAATATAGTCAATGTTTGTAAAGATTTTAGTCAAGCAGTATGTAAGAAATGTTTAGTCCTTTGTACTGGAGACTTGCATTCTCCCAGTAAGGTCATATATTGTACTACGTTGCAAGCTCCTGGAGCAATTTTTTGATTACTGCTTTTGTGAACAAGAAACACTTAACAAGTGGCTCTATCCCATCTCCCCCCTTTCCCCTATCCCATATCCCCCCTTTCCCTCGTCGCGATATAACCTTCGTGGTTGAAAACGACGTTAAACACCAAATAAAGAAAGAAAGAAAGTGTGATCTGTTTATAAAATGAAATATTGTTGAAAACTGACCGTCGGATTTCAGTCTTGTCGATGCAGCGGAAATCTGGAAGGGGAACTACTCGTGTCGCTAGACAAAGTATGAGAGTTACTTTTCCTTGGAATCTTGCTAGCGATAAACGATTGTGCACGGCAGATCTGAATTCAGAAAACAACCAAACTCATGGATTTTATATTGAGATTCATGTGTTCAAGCCTGTAGTTGCTGGTTTAAATGCGGTATGGTTTGCTCCAGAAATGTATATTTTGTACATTAGAGTGTTCTGAACTTTTGAGTCGCAAAAAGTAGATCCACAATGTGTACAGTCTCTACCCATGAGCTATCGAGGATTCAGGCCCGTTGTTGGGTAAGTGATTTTGGTTGTTGGGTAAGTTACCGAAAAATAACTAGCCCTACAAGTTTGCAGAGAGAAAGAAGCAGAGGGGGGGATAATACCAATTATTGTTGTAAACTGGAAAAAAGGAATTATGGGCAGAAAGCAATGTGTTTTGTACAGAATGAGAACGGGGATGTTATACATGATAGTGATCTTATATGTAATGAGGTCAAGTGTTTTTATGAAGAATTGTATTGCACAAGAGACACAAATTTGGTAAATGAATCGATTGATGAAAACTTAGAACACCCAGCACTTTCCAATGAAGAAAGAGATTGTTTGGAAGGGAAAATTACCATGCAAGAAATGATGGCAGTTATTAAACGGTTAAATAACGACAAAAGCCCTGGTTCAGATGGGTACGGGTATGCAGCTGAGTTTTTTAAGTTCTTTTTTAAAGATCTCTGTTCTTTTCTTTTGAGATCCCTGAATTGTAGCTTTGAAAAGGGAGAGATGTCTATCGCCCAGAGACAGGGAGTTATTACCTGTATACCAAAGGATGGAAAGGATAAAAGTTTTTTGAAAAATTGGCGACCCATTACACTGTTGAATGTAGTTTATAAGATTGCTTCATCCTGTATTGCTGAACGCTTAAAGTCTGTGTTACCAAACTTGATCCATGAAGATCAGACAGGCTTTCTTAAAGGAAGGTACATTGGCCAAAACGTAAGGTTATTATATGATACTCTATTTTATGTGAATAAGCATAACATACGTGGCCTCTTAATGTGCATTGACTTTGAAAAAGCTTTCGACAGCCTTTCTTGGTCCTTCATTGATAAATGTTTGTGCAAATTCAACTTCGGTGATGACATTAAAAGATGTATTTTCACTTTTTATAATAATATTAGATCATGTGTTTCTGTGAATGGTAAATATTCCAGTTGGTTTGATGTACAAAGAGGTACCAGACAAGGAGATCCATTGTCACCTTATTTATATTTAATATGTGCCGAATGTCTGTCTATTATGATCCGCCAGAGTACAGAGATAAAAGGTATAAAGGTGGCAGATGATGAAATATTAATATCCCAGTTTGCAGATGATACCGCCCTATTTCTGGATGGTTCAAAACAATCTTTTTGTGCATGTATGAACGTTTTGAAGCAATTTGCCTCTATATCCGGTCTGAAAATGAATTATGAGAAAACCACGGCAGTCTGGATAGGCTCACATAAAAATTGTAATATTAAATTTATGCCGGAACTTAGGCTCAGTTGGAACCCTGTAACATTTAAAGTTCTTGGCATTGTTTTTTCAGTCAACTTAGATGACATTATACCCCTTAATTATGAACATAAATTGGTAGAAATTGAGAATTTGTTTATGTCCTGGTCCAGAAGAAATGTAACCCCCTTTGGAAAAATAACAATTATTAAGAATTGGCGCTGTCTAAGTTAACTCATCTGTTTATGAGTTTACCAGACCCTGATGATAAGTTTTTGTTTGATTTGAATAGGTTAATTTTTTTTCTCATTTCTATGGGATGGTAAGAGAGATAGAATAAAGAAAACAGCATGTCAGTCGTTTGAAGAGGGGGAACTTAAAATGGTGGATTTGAAATGCTTTTTGTCAGCTCTGAAGATTTCATGGTTACAACGAGTCCTTTGTAGTAAAGGAAAAGTAACTAAACTTTTACAAGCTCTGTGTCCACTTGCACATAGCATTCACAAGAGAGACCCCCCGCGGGTTAGGGGGAGTCCCATATTGGTTGGGACGAGAAAGAATTTACCCGATGGTACCCAGCATGTCGTAAGAGGCGACTAACGGTTCTGTTTCTCCTTTTACCCTTGTTAAGTGTTTCTCAATCTTGTATAGAATATAGTCAATGTTTGTAAAGATTTTAGTCAAGCAGTATGTAAGAAATGTTAAGTCCTTTGTGCTGGAAACTTGCATTCTCCCAGTAAGGTCATATATTGTACTACGTCGCAAGCCCCTGGAGCAATTTTTTGATTAGTGCTTTTGTGAACAAGAAACAATTAACAAGTGGCTCTATCCCATCTCCCCCCTTTCCCCTATCCCATCTCCCCCCTTTCCCCGTCGCGATATAACCTAGAATGGTTGAAAACGACGTTAAACACCAAATAAAGAAAGAATTCACAAGAGAGGAGGTGAGTTTGGAAACATATTGATGCAACGAGTTCAGAATCCTTTCTGGAGAGATGTTTTCAAACATTATAAGCATTTTGCATGCAAATGTGTCCCCATCTCCTTGAGTGGTTTTGCTTCAGAGCGTCTGTATTATAATGTACATATTGCATAGATAAAAAGGTTATTTTTTTTACAGGAATTGGATGGAAAACGGCATTATTACAGTCGGTCACTTGATGAGAGCCGATGTATTTTTTGTCATATGACGATTTTTAATTGAAACATCCAAATTTACAACTGAATTTTGTGTTTTTCGAAAGCGTTATGCGCTCAGTTAAGAATTATCATAACAGATTAAAGTTGGATGCAGTTTTAAACAATGTTTTATCCTACATACGTGAGAGAGACACCCGTGAGATAATAATCGTTCAAATCACACGTGTGTATATCATGTAAATGAGGTCATGTCAAGCAACTTTGGCAGGGACCTGTTTTTCTACTGCTTATGATGCCAAAGTCACCGAGACTACAAACGTCATTATAGAAACAAAAATTGCGCTCGCTAATTACCCTCGATGAATCTTTAGAACTAACACGTCACGCCACACTTACAGAGTGACGTCAGTTTCTTTGCTTTGACGTAATATATTGCACGAGGCTTTAGAAAAGATCGAGGTTCCAAAACAAGCGTCTTCGACTGCAGGACATTTTCAGTAAAATACACGTAAGTACAGTATGTAGGATAAATAGAATACTACATGGCTTGCTGTGTCGTACCAGATTTACACTCGTTGCTTTTTCAAATAGTGAACAGCTCGCTTTCGCTCGCAGTTCAATATTTAAAAAAGCAACTCGTGTAAATCTGGTACGACACAGCAAGCCATGTAGTATTCTCTATTTTCATATTGGTGATGATGTTGTATGGAAACAAATAGCTAAAGGTGGAGTAAAACATATATATACCCATTTGTGAGAAATGATGGCAATTAACAGTGCATGGAAAAATGGTCTAATTTATTGAATTTTGATGTAAATGTTAGAAAGGTGTTTTTGACAATAAGGCGAACTACACAAGACACATACCTGAGGTGGTTCCAATATAGAATACTGCATAGAATTGTTCCCACTCAACGCCTGTTATTTTTGATGAACATTTCTGACACATCACTATGTAGCTGTTGTACACAGGAAGAGGAAACCTTAGAACATTTGTTTTGGGAGTGCACAAGAGTTAAGCTTTTTTGGTCTAATTTCACAGAATGGTTATGCCTAAATTTCACACATTGCAGTAATTTGAATTTGTCAAAAGAGCTTGTCATTTTAGGGTATTTAGACAACTTTCATACGGATGCTGTTTTTGATTTGTTTATTCTTCTTGCCAAGCAAAGCATATTTGGAGCCAAATTAAATAAGACAGTCCCAACACTAAATGTTTTTGTGAAAATTGTTAAACAAAGGTTTTTGATCGAAAAGTATAATGCTAATCTAAATAATTATTATGGTAAATTTGCAAAGGATTGGTGTTTATATAGACACTTTTTACCCCCCGCGGGTTAGGGGGAGTCCCATATTGGTTGGGACTAGAAAGAATTTACCCGATGCTAACCAGCATGTCGTAAGAGGCGACTAACGGTTCTGTTTCTTCTCTTCTTTTGTCTTATTTCTGCCTTACTGTCACAAAGATGTGAGTAGCATATTTGTGAGGTGAAACCACGTCGTGTTTTTAACCTCCCTAAATGTTGTACAGGCGAGGCGTAGAGACTGGAGAGCGTAATTCACGTGTTTCGTGTGTTTCACGCAAAACTGGCTTTAGCTTGAGATGAGCTGTGTTTGAGACATGTAGCTGGTCAGGGGTAAATAACGACACAGCGTTTGAGACTTTCAACCGGGGAGGTTGTCAGCGTGTGTCAGACTTGTTCTGGGAACAAGTACTCTTTCAAGAGACGGGTCTCTTAAGGTAAATGATTTACTATGTTGTATATTATTGACGTTGGAATACATAGCTGGAGCGTAAAGGTTAGTGTATATAAAGTGCACCAAATCTTAGTGTGAAGCGTTGAGAGAATTCTTGATGTAATTGTTTCACGGTTTTTCATGGGGAATTTCTTGAACATAATTGCTACGCATTTATGTTATGTTTAAGACGGTCATGCTTTGTATGGGGGAGTGTTATTCATAGATTAAGTATTAGTTTGGATATTGAATGTGGACGGAATGTGAAAGTGGAATGAACGAGAATGTATGAGTGGTACATGAACGTTTGGAAGAAGAGATGGTTTTAGAGAATGTTGTATTAAGACTTGGTTAAATTCTTTAGGAGTTTCCATGAGGGATTTCCATGGCGTATAAGGGAGGGTCCTTACACGGGAGAAGCGCGGGACGATGGTGGGAGCAAGGGACCACCTCGGCGCAGATGACTAGACGAGTGGAGTCTTCATCGATACCGGTCGTAGCTGACGACGGTTGTTTCCGCTAAAGGCGGGAGGGTTTCTCGGGGAGAAACATGAGAGGTGTGTGTTGGCATCTTCAGAGAAAGGTGTGTGTTGGCATCTTCAGTGAAATGTGTGTGTTGGCATCTTCAGTGAAAGGTGTGTGTTGGCATCTGTGTGTGTTGGCATCTGAATTCATTATTTTACGAGGATTCAGCGAGACAAGTAAGTGAACTGGCGACATGCAGTGAGCCGTGATACGAACTCGTGAGTGTCTGTTGGTACCTTCTTGTGTGCGTTAATCTATATTTGAGAAAGTATTGTTATAATATGTATTTACATGCCTTGAGTGAAAGCTGGAAGATTGTGCGAACTGTGTGTCGAAAAGTTGTTTCGTATTGATGTATTTAAAGTGAAGAAGTATGTTGTTTTTTTGGTTGAGGAAATAATGAGCCTGCATCCTCCCAAATTCTGTTTTTGAAGTGTTTGGTGTGAAAGGGTAGAGACAGTGCAATAGGGCAGAACACGTACAGTTAATTCACATGCAAACCACTTCGTGACATTACCAGTCCTTTCACCTATATTTCCTTCCAAGAAAACTCTCCCTACTATTCCCTGCAGTTTTCCAATTCTTTTCTTGTTGTCTTATTTCTACCTGACTGGATTCATCACCTTTATTTCACTTACCAAAAGTCTTCTTTTCCACATCCTTATTTCTCTGCACCCCGCATGTCGTATGAGGCGACTAACGGATTCTGTTTCTCCTTTAACCCTTGTTAAGTGGTTCTTGTATAGAATATAGTCAATGTTTGTAAAGATTTTAGTCAAGCAGTATGTAAGAAATGTTTAGTCCTTTGTACTGGAAACTTGCATTCTCCCAGTAAGGTCATATATTGTACTACGTTGCAAGCCCCTGGAGCAATTTTTTGATTAGTGCTTTTGTGAACAAGAAACACTTAGCAAGTGGCTCTATCCCATCTCCCCCTTTTCCCCTATCCCATCTCCCCCCTTTCCCTCGTCGCGATATAACCTTCGTGGTTGAACACGACGTTAAACACCAAATAAAGAAAGAAAGAAAGAATAGACACTTTTTTCATTGATGCCATAGGATAATTGTATTGATTGATTTTGTATGAACATTTTTGAATGTGATACCCCCTGTTCCATTTATTCATAACATGTTATACAGTACTTTTATGCCTATAATTAAACCCCGGCCATGTATACTTGGAGGCTAAAGTGTGACCACCGTCCCCACCTACCCCCCTCCCCTACCCCGCCTCCCCCAACCTCAGTTACCCCCCCCCCACCCCCAAGTCCCCTGTCTTTCAACAACCCACCCTACTGTCTATGTATGTGTCTTGTCTAGGTATGTGCGTCTGTATGCGCTAAGACAGTCATATCTTATGTTGATAAACTCTGTGTATGCTGTATGGTATGTTGTGTTTATGTGTATATAAAAAAAAACAATTTTTTAAATTAAATAAAATTTAAAAATTTCACCTTGTCGGCTTAAAAAGTGAATTATTAAGAGAAAATACACAACCGACAATCAACAATGACAGTTGAAGATTTTTGTCTGGATGGGGCTTCTTGGAAGATGCCACAACAAAAAAATGATCACCAATCAGATTGGATTCTAATATTTCCTTTCCTTCTTATAGGGGGACTCCGGGGGCCCGCTGTTCTGCCTGATGACCAGTAAGGAGGGGGAGGGGCAGGGGGAGCACTACACGCAGTTCGGTGTGGTGTCGTGGGGTGATGACTGCGGCAAACCCGGCAAGCCTGGCTTCTACACGTACCTTCCTACCTTCCGTTCTTGGATCTACAACACTGCCCTGCCTAAACTGAGTCAGGGATTTTTCGTTTTTCAAAGCTTTTTTTTAATTTTTATTTTATTTTGAGTAGCTATTTGTTGAAGCGTGAGAGGAAGACTGGTGTGGGTTTGTGGGTGGGGAAGGGGGTTGTGGTGGTGGTGGTTGTGGTGGTAGTGCCTAGTGGAAGTGATGGGTCGGGGGAATATTGCGCGTGTGTGTGTGTGTGGTGTGTGTGTGTGTGTGTGTGTGTGTGTGTGTGTGATCACGATGATGATGATGATGATGATGATGATGATGATGATGATGTTGCGCAGAGGGGTACAGCACAACTCAAACTGTTGATCCAAAGTGTCGTGGCTTCAGTCCCCTGAGTGACTACAGCTTGTACACCTGTAGAACAGTGTTAAATCAGCTCAAGAACGACGCGCGGTGCCAGTAAGTAACATATAATATTACTTAGTTTCTCAAGCATTTGAACTTAAATTGTAAGAATGTTCTGAAACTGACCTCCGGAGTTTAACTCAACGTTGAATGACTTTGGTAAGCGTTAACGCATGTTATAGCCTCCCAAAAACATCAGTCCAAATCTTGACATATAAAACGAGCACCCTTTGTTACAACTTGGTCAACATAAATGGAGACCAAACTGCCTGACTGCAGCTTTCAGAAAACTGAATTTGTTTTTTATTGAATTAATGTTGTTGTTAATTGGTTGATTTTGTTGTTGTTGTTGTTGTTGTTGTTGTTGTTGTTGTTGTTGTTGTTGTTGTTGTTGTTGTTGTTGTTGTTGTTGTTGTTGTTAATAGTTGTCCGTCAATATTAGTTTGGAACATTAATACTCGTAATATGGTTTGAGCAGTTTTTCTGCACAGTATCTGGTTAACAAATAAACACAAATGAGATTATATTCAGACACCATTGCAAGAAGCATACACGCAACAAGACATGATTCTACCGAATACTTGTACATGCTTCAGAAACCTGAGGGAAGCTGTGGACTGTGCACAGAAGGCTCTTGCCAAAAGCGTATATGGAATCAACTGCCGAGTGGAGGATGTCTACAGAACCATTGTCGGCTCGTCTGATATGCATATTACTGGTCAAAAGCTTGAACATTGTGAAGGTCAGTGGCTGGCCGCCGCACAGGTTGTGCCTTATAAGAGTGGTGTAGTATATCAGTGCAAGATTTTGAGTGTGTGTGTGTGTGTGTGTGTGTGTGTGTATGTGTGCGTGCGTGCGTGCGTGCGTCCTAGTGAGTGTGTGTGTGTGTGTTTGTGTGTGTGTGTGGATGAGTGGGTGTGTGTGTGTGACCTTTGCAAAAGCATCTCAAGAGTCATTTTGGTAATATCCACAGCGTTGAAATTCTCTCTGACCGCTGGAATTTGCAAGAACCTGACCGCTGTCTCTGCTGCTGTGAACGAATGCAACGACAGCCTGAACTGCGTGTAAGTTCAACGTTATATATTGTTCCTTACTTTAAGTTTATGTTGGGTCGGACAAAAATTAATATTCCAATTTTGTTGACAGTGTTGCCTTTATTCGAGAATTGACCATTATTCTCGTAAAAATACCAGTCTTTTTTCATCTCTTATTTTGCACATCAAAATGTAGCACGCAGTCAATGAAAATAAGCAACACTTTGACCAGATTAATCTACTGTGTGCGTCAGAGTTAATGTGCATCAGAGATAAAGTTGAAGATGTCATAATACAGCAGTAAAGCTCTGATTTTTTCAGCCTGCAAAAAGGTTTCGTCCTTTGTTTTTTTCTCTCGATAATTGTGACAAAGAAATACATGATATTTTCCATAGGAAATGCAATCAAAACTATATTGACATTTTACTGCAAAAAGTGCCCGTCCTTTGTTTTCTTGATCATTGTGACAGAGAAATGAATTATTATATATCTTCCAAAGAAAATACAATCAAAGCTATATTGACATTTTACCAACGCTTCTAACTGCACACGTCGATCACCAGGACTACCCTGGAGGCTTCTCTGTGTGTTCATCGGCAGCTGGATCCTGATTGGCTCCATTGCTCCAGGCAGGACATCCAGAACGTCATCCTCAACAATTTCAACTCTTCCCTCAACATCTGTCTAAGTAAATAAGCCTCTTTTTCTCTATATACCATTGTTGATTTGCAGATCGTGTCTACACTGGTACAGTGCTACCTCCGTTCCATGCCAGACTGACTCTTCTAACTAAACTGCAGGCGGTATTGCAAAATGCCATGTAAAACCGCAAACTTCCATTTCCTGACTTAGCATCTGAGTCAGACGTGTCACGAACGATGCATTATTCCGTTTTTATATTTAGTCAAGTTTTGACTAAATATTTTAACATCGAGGGGGAATCGAAACGAGGGTCGTGGTGTATGTGCGTGTGTGCGTGTGTGTGTGTGTGTGTGTGTGTGTGTGTGTGTAGAGCGATTCAGACTAAACTACTGGACCGATCTTTATGAAATTTGACATGAGAGTTCCTGGGTATGAAATCCCCGAACGTTTTTTTCATTTTTTTGATAAATGTCTTTGATGACGTCATATCCGGCTTTTCGTGAAAGTTGAGGCGGCACTGTCACGCCCTCATTTTTCAACCAAATTGGTTCAAATTTTGGTCAAGTAATCTTCGACGAAGCCCGGGGTTCGGTATTGCATTTCAGCGTGGTGGCTTAAAAATTAATTAATGACTTTGGTCATTAAAAATCGGAAAATTGTAAAAAAAAATAAAAATTTATAAAACGATCCAAATTTACGTTTATCTTATTCTCCATCATTTGCTGATTCCAAAAACATATAAATATGTTATATTCGGATTAAAAACAAGCTCTGAAAATTAAATATATAAAAATTACTATCAAAATTAAATTGTCCAAATCAATTTAAAAACACTTTCATCTTATTCCTTGTCGGTTCCTGATTCCAAAAACATATAGATATGATATGTTTGGATTAAAAACACGCTCAGAAAGTTAAAACAAAGAGAGGTACAGAAAAGCGTGCTATCCTTCTTAGCGCAACTACTACCCCGCTCTTCTTGTCAATTTCACTGCCTTTGAGCGGTGGCCTGACGATGCTACGAGTAAAATGGCATTGCGTTTCATTCTGTGAGTTCGACAGCTACTTGACTAAATATTGTATTTTCGCCTTACGCGACTTGTCTTTTTTGTGTTCAAGAAAATCGCCCCCCCCCCCCCCCCCTCCTCTTGAAATAAACCTTGTGTATATTTAATGTCTATATATACAATTCACTTCGTAGAGTAACATCCTTGATCATTACAAATTTACAACCCGCATCTGTCAAAGTACACAACCCTCTTGTTCTCTATTATACAATTCAGTTCGTAGAGCGACATGCTTTATCATTTCAAATTCTCCATTAGCAACTGTCACAGTACACAACCCTCTTTTTCAGTGTCATGTGGTAGAACAAAAACCTTGATCATTTCAAAATATCCATCCGCATTTTTCAAAGTACACACCTTTCTTTTTCTCCATGTACAATTAATTCTGTTGTAGTAAGACATGCTTGATCATTTCAAATTCTCCACCGGCATCTGTCTAAGTAAAGAACTTTCTTTTTCACTATATATATATAGACATGCGAGTTGAACAAATCGAAAGCTGCAGCAGAACCCGCTTATTGTGAAAACCATTATAAGAATCGAAGACAGGCTCCGCATAAGTCTTACTTATTGTTGTCTATATATATAATTGTATAAGTCTCCTACTTTGCCGTCTTTCTAATACACGAATGCTGAATGGAACCTTGCGCTCTTCTCTCATGAGATTACAAAAAGCGCATTCCACTATTAAACCTAAATTAAATGAAATTTCTGGTTTTCGTTTCACTAGATAACACTGCACGAGTGACGGAAGATGGTCGACAGTTCATGTTTCTGAACAACGACTGGCTGGCGGTCTGTGCAGACAACTGGGGTCACAATGAGGCCAAGGTCACCTGCAACCAGCGAGGTTTCAAAAACGGCTCTGCTTCTCTCATGTAGGTGCATATAAGTGTGTGTTTTTTCGTAAATTTTGTGTGTGTGTGTGTGTATTAATACAAGTACTCATGAGTAGTAAAACAAACAAAAAACACAACAGCATACTTCTACGAAAACCGGTGGTCAAACCCCTCCTCAGTGAGGGGCCATGTGGCATCAATCTAGTCCACGCCTCTCGGAGTTATCAACAAGTAATAGGGGCAACCGTGAATGTTTATTCTGAAGACGGGATTGGAATGTCGTCCGTCCTTTTTTTACCTTTAGTCAAGTTTTGACTACTGTTTTAACATAGAGGGGGGAATCGAGATGAGGGTCGTGGTGTATGTGTGTGTGAGTGTGTGTCTGTCTGTGTGTGTGTGTAGAGCGATTCAGACTAAACTACTGGACCGATCTTTACGAAATTTGACATGAGAGTTCCTGGGAATGATATCCCCGGACGTTTTTTTTATTTTTTCGATAAATGTCTTTGATGACGTCATATCCGGCATTTTGTAAAAGTTGAGGCGGCACTGTCACACCCTCATTTTTCAATAAAATTGATTGAAATTTTGGCCAAGCAATCTTCGACGAAGGCCGGACTTTGGTATTGCATTTCAGCTTGGAGGCTTAAAAGTAATTAATGACTTTGGTCATTAAAAATCTGAAAATTGTAATTAAAATTATTTTTTATAAAACGATCTAAAATTACGTTTATCGTATTCTTCATCATTTTCTGATTCCAAAAACATATAATTATGTTATATTCGGATTAAAAACAAGCTCTGAAAATTAAAAATATAAAAATTATGATTAAAATTAAATTTCCGAAATCGATTTAAAAACAATTTCATCTTATTCCTTGTCCGTTCCTGATTCCAAAAACATATAGATATGATATGTTTGGATTAAAAACACGTTCAGAGAGTTAAAAAGAATAGAGATATAGAAAAGCGGGCTATCCTCCTCAGCGCAACCGCTACCGCGCTTTTCTGTATTGTTAATTTCACTGCCTTTGCCACGAGCGGTGAACAGACGATGCTACGAGTGTACGGTCTTGCGGAAAAAATGCAATGCGTTCAGTTTCATTCTGTGAGTTCGACTGAGCTTGACTAAATGTTGTATTTTCGCCTTACACGACTTGTTCCTTCCTTCGTCTCGCCTGGCTCCAATTGTTTTTTGCAAATGCATGCGCAAAAAGGAGAGATGTATTTTTTTTCTTAGTTTGTTTAAACGTGTGTGTGTGTGTGTGTGTGTGTGTGTGTGTGTGTGTGTGTGTGTGTGTGTGTGTGTGTGTGTGTGTGTGTGTTAAAATGTGTGTGCGTGCGTACGTACATGCGTGTGTGTGTGTGTGTGTGTGTGTGTGTATGTGTGTGTGTGTGTGTGTGTGTGTGTGTGTGTGTGTGTGTGTGTGTGTGTGTGTGTGTGTGTTTACTGGAAATCGTTGATTGAATATATGATTAACACTTTCGGTGGTTATCTTTAAGCATTTACAGAAATTGGGAAATAACACGTCAATATAAGTATTGCGCTAGGTAAAGCTTGCACTACGGAAAACACATGAGTGCGAAGTGTGTTTGTGAGTCGTTGAGTACCAAATAGAAATACAGCCGTGAACCGCGAGGCAGAAAAAAGAAAGGGGAACAACACACTCGGCAAAAACCAAGTACATGTACTAACATTGGGGCGGCGAAGAGTAAACACAAGCCCTTCACCCCCACCACTGCGAACCCTCACCCCCTTCCATCTTTCGAATGTCTCTAGACTGAGCAACCAGTTTCGGTAAATTCTTTATCAAATTTTCGTCAGACAGTCGCTGACTTCATCATGATGGTAAGGATCGTATACTCATAAGTAGTCTCAGAGTAATGCCTTATTTTCCCATATTCCTTCGTCCGGTTTTTCGTCCGGTTTTTCGTCCTTTCAACAACAATAACACAATCAGTGATCTATGCATCAGTCAGTCAAAGAATTATTAAATAAGATACTGATAGAAACAAAGTAAATCGAGTTAAGTATTTTACTTTTTCTCTTTCAGTATCACCGTCAAAATGTCTAGATTTAACTGGTTGGCGTAAAAACTGATAAGTGAGCCGGGTTTTTGGCAGTTCTTTTGTAAAATAGAGAACAAACTCGTGTTAATGGTACACCTTATAAGCATATTCGAAAATAATTCACACCCGTTGAGGCTTTGAATGTTCCTCACATATCCAACCAGATGATACCTTCATTGCAGACCTTGGAGCGAAGAAAAAATGTTCGTGTCAGGCAGCAAGCATGCGGTTGGCTGGATGCAGATCACGTGCTCTGGAGCTGAGGCCTCATTGGATGCGTGTCAACTTGACCTACATGCGTCATGTTCCGAGTCCTACTTCGCTACTGCCGTCTGTTATAACTCAAGTAAATTGATGTCATCTTGACTTACATATGACCACACATACTTTTAACTTATTATTAGAACTTAGTGTTAGTTTATCCACCATGTAATCGGTGCAAATTTAAAGTATATGCAATAACATTAAACGACGACTGTGTTTTTTGGAACACGTGTTCTGCATTTACATTATCTTATTAATCGAACACAATCACATCGTTTTCTTTTTAACATACATTGCTTTCTCAGAAGAAAAAAACCCAACAGCGTACCTACTTTACAAGTCATTTAATTTCGCACTGAAAAAATTGATAATCACGACATCATGTTCTCCCCCTTTCGTTCCGTTTTAAGATTACGCCTTCGAACTTGAACCTGCTGATCCCGACGGCCACTACGGCTACGTTCGACTGTCACGCGACGAAGGTCAAGGTCGTGTGTGCGTCTCTGACCTCACAGAACGAAACGCCGACGTCTTGTGTCGAGAAGCCGGGTATGTGGCAGGCATGACCTTCACCCGACCGCTTCCACCCTCAGCGGGCGGCCCTGTGTGGAGTGGGGACGTAGACTGTGGAGACAGAGCAGTGGACATCAATGGATGTGACAGAAAGGTCGAGTGGACGTTCTTGCAACAAACACCGGACACGTGCAACCCGGCTGCAGTCTTCTGCTTTGCGTCAAAAGGTAGGGAGCTTTTAGTTTTTCCTCCGTCGCTTCGCGCTATGTAGACATACATCGCTATGACTCATTTACTTAACGAATGACTGGACATACTGACTGAGAGATTAACAGACTGACTGAGAGGTTAACAGACTAGCTGAGAGATTAACAGACTAACTGAGAGGTCAACAGACTAACTGAGAGGTTAACAGACTAACTGAGAGGTTGACAAACTGACTGAGAGGTTAACAGACTAGCTGAGAGATTAACAGACTAACTGAGAGGTCAACAGACTAACTGAGAGGTTAACAGACTAACTGAGAGGTTGACAAACTAACTGGAAGGTTGACAGACTAACTGAGAGGTTGACAAACTAACTGGAAGGTTGACAGACTAACTGAGAGGTTAACAGACTAACTGAGAGGTTAACAGACTGACTGAGAGATTGACAGAGTAACGGAATGATTGGTTGATTCATTGATTGATTATTCTGTTCGAAGTTTGTGTAAGTCATGAGCTTATTGTCTATTGGTTGACTTACGGACCGATTACTTGATTGATTGAATCATTATAGATATATTGAATTATATAATGATTTATTCCAGTCCGATTTCACAACGGGCTACTGAACAATACGGGGATAGTGCAGATGTATCGACCAACAACAGATGGTCATGACGTCACTTTGGAAACCGTCTCCCGTGACGCCTTCACCAACACCTCTGCTGAAGTCGTATGTCGTCAGAACGGATTCCCGCTCGGAGGTCACGTGGTACCTTTTAACCCTTTCCACCGTTCAGAAACGGAGTACGTCAACCTTGCTTGCCCTTCGCAGGAGAGTTCGTTGGATAGTTGTCGAGTAACTGATGTAGGTTCTACATTCTACCCGGCGCCGGCCGTTGTCAAGTGTCATGTGCAACACGAAGACACAGGTGCGTGTGTCTGTCTGTCTGTCTGTCTGTAACATTTGAAATGCAATGAAAACACAATGTAATTAGTAACTACACTCTTAACCAGTTGTTTCTACTAGCAAAAGTAGAACACGTTTTCACGTGGAATGATATAGTGTTCACACGTGGTTATAAGAAGTGTCTTCACATTGGAACCCTTCTAGTTTAGAGTGTAAAAGGCGTATTACATCTCTGAATTTTAAAGAATGTTTGTGTCATTCTGGGGTCGGTTGCCCTATGAAGATACATTCCTTGTTGTGCGAACCATCTTGTAAATCACTATTGATCCATTCAGCCTTCGACAAGCTGTAAGAACATCCACTGACTTGAGCACATATCAACGTTTACAGCCTGGCTGCTTTCTGTAAAGAGTGGGTATTTTTCAATGACTTTATTTCGAACTTAATACCCCTGTCGTTCTGCAAGGTAAAGTCGAGCATGCCCATGCGGCCACCTCACGAAAGCGACCACCTGCCGACAACGACGATTCCGAAGTATCACAAACGAGTTTTTCTTCTATATAACTCACGTTTCCATAGCGACCAACTGTCGCAAACGACCACTTTTGCTATGTCCCTTGGGCAGTCGTTACAGACAGGTTCGACTGTATCTGTTTCAGAGCCAGAACTTAGCGTGAAGCTGTGGTCAGACCACGAAGTCCTGGTCTACACGGGCGGTCAGTGGGGGACCATCTGCGCTGACCACTGGTCCAACGACGAGGCTAACGCCGTCTGCCGACAACTGGGTTATCTCCATGGTCTCAGGAACACTAGCGCGGGAGGCAGAGTCTTTCCGCACGTGCTGCACGACATGCGGTGCGAGGTCAACGTGACCTCCCTGCAGCAGTGCACCTCACAAGCTGTGCGGTCCGATGTGTGTCAGAACAGGCGGTCCGCTGCGGTCGATTGCACTAACTCCTCAAGTAAGATGCAATTTGTTGTCGTTGTTGTTGTAACCTTTTGATATCACTTGTTAGACCGGCACGGTTGGCCTAGTGGTAAGGCGTCCGCCCCGTGATCGGGAGGTCGTGGGTTCGAACCCCGGCCGGGTCATACCTAAGACTTTAAAATTGGCAATCTAGCAGTGGCTGCTCCGCCTGGTGTCTGGCATTATGGGGTTAGTGCTAGGACTGGTTGGTCCGGTGTCAGAATAATGTGACTGGGTGAGACATGAAGCCTGTGCTGCGACGACGGTGTTGCATATCAGCTCGGAAGGTTAAAGTTGTTTTTTTCATCAATAAAGTTTTTATTAAATTCGAATTTTCACTTACAGACTCAAAAATGATTGCATTGATTTGCTTATCATTTCTTGAGTCCAAAAATAAATAAATATGTTATGTTTACTCTAAACACGTGCTCAGAAGTAAAGAAAATCGGTAAGTGCAAATTTCATCTTATGTTGCACGTTGGCATGCTTCGCCGAGACCAGCTCGGCCCGTTTCGGTTTACCGGTTTCGGCTAACCAGGTTTTAGTTGTCTCGACGGGTTTTTGGGTGTCGACCTTTTAGTTTCAGGCGTCGGCTGCTTACATGTTTTGATATCGCTTGACGCGACATGTTATTATTTTTTTGTTTTTACATTTGTGACCCTCCACCACGAAATGAGTCGCATGTCACCTTTGCATGATTTTCATATTTTTACATTTTCCTAAAGGTTTTGTTATGCTCTATCCAGTGGTGAAAACCGTTTTAAAAAAGAGCGAAAACTGTTTGAGTTATAAGCCTGTGACTAAGGTGACCCTCACACTGTTATCAGACACTGCCCGGACTTATATTAAGCCTAGCGCAGAACCGCGCGAGGTGACATGTGACTCATTTCGTGGTGGAGGGTCACATTTAGTCAAGTTTTGACTAAATGTTTTAACATAGACGGGAAATCGAGACGAGGGTGGTGGTGTATTGTGTGTGTGTCTGTGTGTGTGTGTGTGTGTGTGTGTGTGTGTGTGTGTGTGTGTGTGTGTGTGTGTGTGTGTGTGTGTGTAGAGCGATTCAGAGAAAATTACTAGACTTATTTTTTTATCTTTTTTTTTATCAATGTCTTTGAAAGTTGAGGCAGCACTGTCACACCCTTATTTTTCAATCAAATTGATTGACATTTTGGTCAAGCATTCTTCAACAAAGTCCGGACTATGGTATTGAATTTCAGCTCGGCACCGTAACAATTAGTTAATTAGTTTGCTCGTTAAATTTGTCATTAAAATCAAATTTTCACTAACAGATTTAAAAATGATTGCATCGTATTCCTTATTTTCTCCTGAATCTTCTATATCTATATACGGCTTGTGTCTGTCTGTCTGTCTGTCTGTGTGTGTGTTCGCCATGCACGGCCAAAGTTCTCGATGGATCTGCTTCAAATTTGGTGGGTATATTCAGGTAGACCCCGGACACAACCTGGTCGATGAGAATTTTTAATACGTGCTCTCAGCGCTGAACCGATTTTGGTTTTTCTGTACATCCACTACATCCATTCCCAGTAACTCTTCCTTATCTTCTCCAGTGTTTTGCGCGTTTATCTCCCTTCCTTCGTGTGGCGTCAATCCATATTCCCGTTACTATTTTTAGAAGGTCACTGTCCACAACGCTCAATCCATATTCCCGTTACTATTTTTAGAAGGTCACTGTCCACAACGCTTTCATCCCGGCGAAGCCGGGTATTACTCTTCCTTATCTTCTCAAGTGTTTTGCGCGTTTATCTCCCTTCCTTCGTGTGGCGTCAATCGCGTACGGTGCGCCACCCGGCTTAACTTCTTCCCGGCGAACCCGGCTATCCGGCGAAGCCGGCTACCCGGCGAAGCGGGTATTCATCTAGTTCAAAAATATATACTCTAAAAATGTGCTCAGAATTACAGAAAAAAAGGTTAAGTAAGTACTGCGTTCGCACGCTACGCAGAGACGAGCGTGATCCGTCTCGGTCTTTGAGTTAGTCGAGACTATCAAAATATAATCTTGGCGATGACTGTTTTTTTGGTGTAAATCTGTTACTTTAATGCCGACAGCTTGACTAAATGTTTTTATATCGCTTCACGCGACTTGTTTTTTATTTGTCATCAGTAACCGTTGTTGTTGTTGTAGTTGTTGTTGTTGTTGTTAGTATCCGTTGTTGTTGTTGTTAGTATCCGTTGTTGTTGTTGTTGTTGTTGTTGTTGTTGTTGTTGTTGTTGTTGTTGTTGTTGTTGTTGTTGGTAAGAAGCAGCCTGTAAACGACAAGCCTCTGGTTTTGTCGCAGGGCCCGAGTACAGCCTCCAAGGAGGGTCCGATCCCAACGAAGGCCAGGTGTACATGCACTATAACGGTACAACTGCGCCGATGGTGGGGAACATGCCAATCTCGGTGGCCAGCACTCTCTGTCAGAACTTGGGGTATTCGACTGGTATTCGTAACAGCTCGACCTACATCCACGGTAACAATCAGAGCTATTGGATGACCAGCTTTACCTACGACTGTCCGAGTGGCTCGAACCTTTACCGCTGTCTCCAGGGAGAACCGTCGCTGATTCACTGTAAAGACCGCTCAACCCACTGGAGGTGCAGTTCTTCCATTCCATCTGTCTACTGTTACACATCAGCAGGTAAGTCAGAGTTGTCGTTTTTATATTTAGTCAAGTTTTGACTTAATATTTTAACATCGAGGGGGAATTGAAACGAGGGTCGTGGTGTATGTGCGTGTGTGCGTGTGTGCGTGTGTGTGTGTGTCTGTGTGTGTGTGTGTAGAGCGATTCAGACTAAACTACTGGACCGATCTTTATGAAATTTGACATGAGAGTTCCTGGGTATGAAATCCCCGAACGTTTTTTTCATTTTTTTGATAAATGTCTTTGATGACGTCATATCCGGCTTTTCGTGAAAGTTGAGGCGGCACTGTCACGCCCTCATTTTTCAACCAAATTGGTTGAAAATTTGGTCAAGTAATCTTCGACGAAGCCCGGACTTCGGTATTGCATTTCAGCTTGGTGGCTTAAAAATTAATTAATGCCTTTGTCATTAAAAATCTGAAAATTGTAAAAAAAAATAAAAATTTATAAAACGATCCAAATTTACGTTCATCTTATTCTCCATCATTTTCTGATTCCAAAAACATATAAATATGTTATATTCGGATTAAAAACAAGCTCTGAAAATTAAATATATAAAAATTATTATCAAAATTAAATTGTCCAAATCAATTTAAAAACACTTTCATCTAATTCCTTGTCGGTTCCTGATTCCAAAAACATATAGATATGATATGTTTGGATTAAAAACACGCTCAGAAAGTTAAAACAAAGAGAGGTACAGAAAAGCGTGCTATCCTTCTTAGCGCAACTACTACCCCGCTCTTCTTGTCAATTTCACTGCCTTTGCCATGAGCGGTGGACTGACGATGCTACGAGTATACGGTCTTGCTGAAAAATGGCATTGCCTTCAGTTTCATTCTGTGAGTTCGACAGCTACTTGACTAAATATTGTATTTTCGCCTTACGCGACTTGTTATCTCTCTGCCGAATGTTTGCCTTTGTTATACAGGGTGATCCCAAAAATGCCACCCATAAAATTCTAATGTCTGCATCCATTTAACGAACATTCAGTGTACACTAACTTCAGCTAACGCAGAATCAGTTCACAAAGTTCCGCGTTTGTAGGTCAAAGGGTCTGACTTTTGTGCTCTTTCAAAAAAATGTACAAATTCAGGGATCGACTCAACAGTTGGAGTTTTGACATTGAGCAGTAGCCACATTCGCCCAACTTAAACCCTCAATGTTGTTACCTTTGGGATTACCTGGAGGACCTACAGAAACAGCCTTAGACAATCAGTGACTTGAAGACAGCAAATACAGTCAGGATCAGACCATTCCCAATAGAGGAGTGTGTGCATGTCATTGATACTGTTTGCGCAGCACTGGCACTTCAGTGTTTCAAGCCACCCTCCCCCTCCCGTAAACCATATGTTTCTGATCACTGAGCTTCCCGAGCTTTTACATACAGCACACACATACTTCCATTTGAACGCTTACCGCTCGGGAACATCCTGGCTGCTTTCCTTTGAAAGCCCCCCCCCCCCCCCTTTGGGGCCCTCTTGAAAGTGAGAAATGTTTCAAAGAATTTATTTCGTGGGGTTAGAACAGGACGTAGAACCGTGTAAATCGGACGTCTCGTTTTGGCGCTAGACCTTACTTTTAAAATCTAAATAATAAATTGACAGCATGTGAAACATTCTTATAACACGAAATAATTCTTTTATCATCAAGACAAGATCAGTACAGTTTGAAGTTTTGAAAGTTTGAAAAAAGGGAGCCCGGATGCAGCTCTTTTCACTTGATGGCGGGGAAGTAGGCTACCGAAAACCATTCAACTTTCCCTTTTTTTTTAGAATGCCAGTCGACTGAGATTTCCAAACATTTTATTTTGTTTGTTTCTGTGCCTGTGTAGAATGGGTATTGCGCGTAAACACGCACTGCAGCGACTAGGCTAAAATCACATCTCATGAGCTGCATCTTACCATTGCCCAAGCAGACGAATTTTCTGCATAATTTTTATCGCTAGTTTCTTTGAAGTCAACCGGTGCCGCTCAGTTTGTTTCACTCGCAGTCGTTTCTCGTTTTAGATTCCGAGGTACACAATAACGTGCTATTGCATATGTAGAGTTGCTTTGAAACCGCAAACGACTCTATATATGGTCATGTATGAATAAAGTTGGTCACACGGGGCCCCGATGGCTCGGGGGCTCTAAGGCTCTAAATAAACTACAAAAACTGCTGTGTGGTTAACACTTTCTACCCCACCTATGTTGACCAAGTTCTTTTTAACCGAGACCAGCTGTGCTGCAGCAGGTCACTCAGAATTGTAGTGAATGTGTAGTAACTGTGTATCAACACGCTGGAATGCAGGCGTTAGATGGACGTTACAGGAAGCAATGAAGCTAATAGTCTGAGCAGATATATTCGTACCTGGTCAGATAGAGCCATGTGATCCGTACCTGGGAGACAATGAGTTAACGCGTGCTAAATAGCCATTCAGGTGATGTGTAAGTGGCATTCAATGTCGTTGAACGCCATTGCGAGTGTGTTCCCTTAAATAAGTAAAGCTATCTTAGTGAAAAGTTTTCATCGTTCCGTAAACCTCCTGTGAGGCGGAGTGGGCCTTTAAGTCAATCTGAGTTAGTGTGCATGACTTTCAGTGTTTGCTTGGCTATTCCTCCTTGTTTCTGGTATGTATGTCACATGGTCCTACTGTTATCTTCTCTTCAAAATGTGTTCCAACTAACCAACCGGAATTGTCAAAGGCACAAACGCTTTTCTAAATGGGGATTGCTCTGAACCTAGTTGTAATAGACATATTCGGGTGACAGATGATCAGGGATGTTATTGTATACTTGGACCTTCGGACATTCCAAAGGGTAAAAGGCTGGAAGGTTTAAATCGGGTGAGAGTGGGTACTCCTCAATGTCCAACCTCATACCGATGAGCACCAAAGTCAGACCAGTTGACTTTGAACTTCAAACTTGGTGACGAATCATGCATAAACTGAAAATGTCGTACACCAACTATGAAATAATTCGCTCAACATGTAGAAGTTATTAGCATTTTTATTGGTGTCAATGTTGGGGGTAATCATGTAGAAGGCCTTCGTTCGACCAACATAAACCTTAACATGTCTTTTTAACTATTCCCTCACAAGCAAATGCCATAGTTTTATGAGAAAGCTGACTAAGTTTTAACCACATGGTAGTTTGCATTGAAGAACTGAAGAGGAGGCTGTGGGGGGGGGGGGGGGTTGAAAGTACTTACTTCAGCCTTTTGAAATAGAGAAATGTTAGTCTAATGTTTTCCAAAACCTTTGATATGCGATGATTAGGTCTTATAAAACAGGGACAGAGTCTCGAACAGGAGATGGGTGCGTCTCAGAATCTCGTCCTCTGTTTGTGACATTATCACCAAAAGTAAAATCTTCCCAGAAAACTTTGATAATACTATTTACACACTTCTCAGGGTGTACCTTTTCAGTTTAAACAAGAAAAAATATAACATTGCCTTTAGTTTGCCATATATTGAGCATTATTTGGACCATGTGTGCAAAATCACCCGTGTAACATGGAAACAATAAAAGACAAAAAAACTGCATTTATAAGGCTGAAAACGACTTTTATTCAGTTATTATTGTTGAATCACAAGCCATTATAGAGTTCAATATGAAATGACTACATGCAAACAACAAAATAATGTTTTTTTTCAAAGTTCCATGCATTCGTCAAAATTTCAAAATAAAAATGAAAATTAATTAATAATATCCTGATCAGAACATGTTGATACATGGCATTCATTCAGTCTTATTGACATTTAACCTTCACAATAGCATATATACAAAGATTTGTTGCTCTAAGACAAAATGTTAGAAAGTTATCCCAAAAGAATGCAAAATGGTCACCGATGTAACATGGAAACATCACTTTTGTAACAAAGAAACGGTAAATGCTTGTTCCCACAAACTTTACTAAATGAAGCTGATTTTGCAACCAGATTCTTCTTAGGTAAAATGCCAAACACTAAAACAGGAACAGAAAGAAAAAAAGCTGGAAATCAATCAAACTTTGCACAAAAAAAAAGAGAAAAATTAATGAAAAGTTCATCACCGACGTAACTCGGAAACGAACAACCAGACATGTATTACAAGGTTTGACATGAAGAATGCAAATGTTCAAAAGTGGTTCATTCAATTGTTAAGACAATAAACCAAAGGCATTGGTTACATATAGAACAGTTGCCACTTGCAGTTAATCAATTTATTTCAAAAGAGGTGCAGCAGGGGGCGTCACTTGATGACAAGCGAGAGCTGCAGCCGGGGCTGGATTCTGGGATGCAGCCGGGGCTAGATCTTGAGGTGCGGCAGGGATCGGTGCTTGAGCGGGGGAAGGAGCAGCGTGGATTGGTGCTTGAGCAAGGGGTGGCACTCGAGGAGCGGCTGGTTGTTGAGCAATGGGGGCGGGGGGGGGGGTGAATTTGGGGAAGTTCAGGTCGGAGGGCTTGCCTGTCCCAATTTCCTGCCTCACGACCATTCGAGCAAACGCCCACCCCAGACTGGCACGCAGCACAAAAGCATGACAGCAGTCGTGTGCAGAGCACATTTGGCTCCACGCACCTGATGCTGTGCAGAGATCGGGTGCCTTTGAGTGTCTTGACCACTCGACCTCTGTCCCTCTGGATGTCGGTCTGTGGCACCCAAAAGAACGACCGAAAGGAGTGGCCGTCGCACTCTCCATCTCCAGGCTGCTTGTTGAGCCTGCTTGTGAAGCAAAAGTCAAAGAGATCACTGAAGAAGGGCGTGGCCCGAAAGTCTTTGGAACTTGGTGTTTACTGTGGTTTTTTTTTCTAATTAATAAAATAAAAGTATAAGATTTTTTTATCACTTTAAATTCAAAGTCATCTGTGCACAAACATCACTTTCATTAAACAGGTCTCACACAGAATGTAATCTACACCTACAAAATATTAATCGAAAGAAAAACTATTATTAACAAATGTTTAACCTAATTTTTCACTTCATAGAATATCGTAGCAGCAAAAACTCACCTTTTCTCAAGAACCTTGGGTGTTGATCACTTTCGTAACAAAATCACAGACTTCGGAAACATGCTCGAAATCTTTCTTCGCTGCTGGAAGCTGAACTATTTCTCTCTGTAACTGCGCATGCGTAGTCACCCGCACCTCTTAGGAAGTGACTACGCGCAAAATAGTTCTAATCTTTCTTCAAAACTCTGAACATTCTTTGCAAAACCGTTCACCATCGTAACTGAATTTTGAAGAAGCATGTCATATTGCGCAACTTTCAACTTAGTTTGCAGATGCAATTTTGAGAAAATAATACTTAAATAACATTTAGCTTAGCGATTTTCTATGCCCTTTCATGTCAAGATCGTGTTGAAGATGAATATGCAAATTCTAAAGTTCAAATTTAGGACTTGTTGCTGTTGCACGCGTGTGGAAAACTATGTTACGAAAGTGATGGCAAACTTTCAAGCGATTAATTTCGTTTAAAAAAACAATTCTGTGGACAAAATAACATTTCAACTGTCAAGTACACTTAAACCAAACACACATAACAAGAATAGCAGTCCTTGGACATTCCAAACGATTCTTGTAGTGAGGTGCAAAACTAGCTGATGGTTCATGTCACAGATCAGACCTCCATTTTTCACGCATCCAATCATTTTTTTTCGCAAAACAACCTTCATAATAATCATGCAAAATACTCAGTTTTGTTTGTATTATTTCTTTATTCATTTTACTTCTCAAAAATACCAATATCATGATTTAAAATTCAGTATGTTTCAACTGTGGGCTAATTTGATTATGGCACACACAAAAGGTTCAGTTTCTGAAACGCACCCATATACATTCACAGACATGTATGCAGAGAGGTTATCGAAACAACAGAATGGTATGATGAAGGGAGTGCCTTGGAATAAAAGTTCCCCGGTTCTATGCTTGTTGGCTTTTTGGTGAAATCCTATCGTATCACGTGCCGGTAACTTTTCTGTACCTAATACATTTTGTTGTGGCAACACCCCCCCCCCCCCCCCCATCCCCCTCAAGAAAAAAAACCCGTAGTAATTGTTGTGTTAAAAGATTGCAGTTCCTTCCCGTGGTTTTAGTGTTCCTCCTTTATTTTTTAAATCTTCTCTATGGTTTATTCACAGCGCGAGTTCGCACTGGAACACGAGCCACTACCGGAATAGTGCAACTGTACCGGAACGGACAATGGTGGGAAGTATGTCACGGTGACGTCACTCAGTCAGCTGCTGACGTCATCTGCCGTGATATCATGGGGTCGTCCACTGCTGCTGCTATCAGACAGAGCGCATATGCAGCTGAAAGGTTTGCGCCCATTTGCTTGTCTGTCTGTCTGCTCACCTGTTTTTCTTTGTTTGTCTGTCTGTTTGTTTGTTTGTTTGTTTGTTTAACGTTGGTGCAGTTGTGTACTTACTTACCCCCCGCGGGTTAGGGGGAAGAATTTACCCGATGCTCCTCAGTATGTCGTAAGAGGCGACGGATTCTGTTTCTCTTTTTACCCTTGTTAAGTGTTTCTTGTATAGAATATAGTCAATTTTTGTAAAGATTTTAGTCAAGCAGTATGTAAGAAATGTTAAGTCCTTTGTACTGGAAACTTGCATTCTCCCAGTAAGGTAATACATTGTACTACGTTGCAAGCCCCTGGAGCAAATTTTTGATTAGTGCTTTTGTGAACAAAATACAATTGACAAGTGGCTCTATCCCATCTCCCCCCTTTCCCCGTCGCGATATAACCTTCGTGGTTGAAAAGGACGTTAAACACCAAATAAAGAAAAAAGAAAGTTGTGTACTTCCCTAAGTAGCTTCATTTATTTCCAACGGATGAATTATTAACCTTTCTTCCGTGACGTTTGACACCAGGCAGACCTTCACATGTGGTCTCTTCAAAGGATAATCCGGTATAAATGAGCCAAGACAAAAATTAAACATTCAACAGAAGAAGTAAACAGTTACATGTACTGGGCTTGTGAATGCAAAGCATGCACATACACATGCAGAAATTACGCTGACAAATACTTTCTTTCCTCTTCTGTTTGAAGTGATACTGTGGTCCGAGCACACGCCAATTGCAACCGTCAAAATACCGACGCCACATCCTATTGCATCAGTGTAGACGTGACGTCACGATGCCCGTCGCTGGACAGACGTCCTGCAGCTGTCGTCTGCTACGACGGCCAGAAACCGAATGGTAAGATGGCTTTGCCCCTCTTTTTTTCTGCCCGTGTATTTTTTCTGTTCGTGTTGTATTTTTTAGTTGCTTCTACTTAATTTTAATGATGTAGCGATCTGGTAATACGAATATAAAGTAAGATGCGGCAAGTCAAATTGTTGTTGCCCATTTGTTGGGGAGGGGCTACGTAAGAAGGGGAGGGGGAGTGAAAGAAACGAAAAGTGCTCAGCTAATAGAGAACACAGTTTGACAAGCAAGCAATGAATTGTACTGTGAGTTATTTTCATTTAACAACAGCATTTGTGTAAATGCTGGGACTGGAATCATTACACTTTTGCGGTCTGCTCTTACTTGTTTGTACAGGAAATATCACGGATTGGAAGAAGGTGTTTTGGTCGTATCCCAAATACCGGGTGATGGTGAAGAGATACGGTGTGTGGGGAACCGTATGCAGTGACACATGGGGATTCGCTGAGGCCAAACTGTTCTGCAAACACTTGGGATACAGCTCTGGCTACTTCTATTCAGGACCTCCGCGTGCCTCATATGTGTGAGTATTTTGATAAAAGTATGTGTCGAGCCGAATTCGCGGAATCGGCAACATTGTTGACCATTTCGCGTAATCGGCAAAACGCTGCCCATGCATTACGCGAAACCGTCAGCGTTTTGCTGAAAATGCGTGAAGACTTCTAAAACTTGCCCCTTTTGCGAAATTGTCAGCAACGTTTTGGTTTTAATGTTCTCAAATGCCTTAGATATAATCACACTTAGACAGCTAGATGCTGGAATGGATAGATTCAGCAATAATCGATACGCTATGGCAAATTATGGCAAAAGGTGTAGTTTTTGTGTATTGTTTGAGTTATGCTCGACACAGACCAACACAGACCAAAACAAAACATAAAAGGGAGGTAAGGCAATGTTAATTCAATGTTCTGGTGACACAAAAAGTAACGGACTGACTGCCGCTTTTGCGAAATGGGCAAGTTTAAAACACTGCCGATTTCGCGTAATGGGCAGCGTTTTGCCGATTACGCGAAATGGGAACAAATTTGAACGATTCTGCGAATTCGGCACGACATAAGTGTAGTTTTTTTATTGTGTACTGACATTAGAGACAATTTAACCCACAGCTTTTTCCTTTTGGTGTATTGCGGGAGGACGCAGATATAAAATATGCTGACCTTACTACAAGGATGTAAAAGTAAGAGAGGAAGATACCCACAGGGCGGGGTTGAAACAAAAAGAGTGCAACTGTAAACACAGATGCCATCACAAGTATTCAATCAAGAAATAAAGTGCAAATGTGTTTGAAACCTTCAGTTCAGCCAAGCCCCCGAATTCCAGTAATCAAACAAAACACATCAGCCGAATAAACTATATTGGTTGGTAATTGTAATTTTCAATGTTCTTCTCAAGGTGCTGTGTGTGTGTGTGTGTGTGTGTGTGTGTGTGTGTGTGTGTGTGGTTGTGTGTGTGTCTGTGTGTGTGTGTGTGTCTGTGTGGCTCTGTGTATATATATATATATATATATATATATGTGTGTGTGTGTGTGTGTGTGTCTCTGTGTGGCTCTGTGTATATATATATATATATATATATATATATATATATATATATATATGTGTGTGTATGTGTGTGTGTGTGTGTGTGTGTGTGTGTGTGTGTGTGTGTGTGTGTGTGTGTGTGTGTGTGTTTGTTTCCTTTTCAAACTTTACTTTTTTGTTGGTTGAGCGTCGGGCAGGTTTTTTGCGGTTGGCTGGTTGGGTGGGTTGGGTTGTTCGGTTGTCTAGTTGCTTGCTGCCGTATTACTGTTGCTGTGCTTCTTTCCTTACTTGATTGGTTGGTTGAATGGTTTGATTCTTGGGGGTAGCATGGCATACAGTCAATGTTCTGATTAACAAAATGCTGTTCAAACGATGTGATTGGTCGATGTCGCGTCAGTGTGCTAGATGTCAACAGTGTGTCATTTATTGTGTGCAGGCCGATGTGGGCACTGTCGGTGAATTGCACTTATAATGACCTCACGATCGGAGACTGTGACGTCAAACTGACTGACGTCATCAACGGTACAGAAACCTGCAGTTCTACTCGAGACGCTGTTGTCCGCTGTTATTAAAATTGCTGCCCAACACTAAGGGAAAGGATGCTCATCGATCACGTGTAAACCATCATGGAGGGGAAAGGTTCTCAATATGGACCGGCTGCTAATATGCACAACTTCCTGTTCTCAGAAAATGACGATGCAACAGCGCTAAAAATCAATAACATTCGTTACAGATACAGATACGCTTGCTTGATATCATGCAC
The DNA here is from genome assembly GCF_037325665.1 of Littorina saxatilis. Taxonomy (NCBI): domain Eukaryota; kingdom Metazoa; phylum Mollusca; class Gastropoda; order Littorinimorpha; family Littorinidae; genus Littorina; species Littorina saxatilis. The sequence continues at coordinate 18,904,662 of NC_090256.1, forward strand.
ATGTTAAAATGGCCAGGGATGCAAAACCGTAAAGCTACCTAGCTGTATCACCTTTTTACACTTCTGACAACGTTAATTCTAAATGTGACGCTTTAAACGAATTAGTTTCTGCCCACAGACAGGGCAAACAACATAACAAAAGCTGCATTAGACAGCTAAGACTGTATTTGTTTTAGAGCAAACATTAAAAAAAAATAGCAAAATCTCAAAATAAATGTGTGTGTTCCTAATATAGACCACCTTCAACAAGTAGAAAACAAGTCGCGTAAGGCGAAATTACTACATTTAGTCAAGCTGTGGAACTCACAGAATGAAATTGAACGTAGTCCGCCGCAAGTGCAAAAGGCAGTGAAAGTGACGAGCCTGTTTGGCGCGGTAGCGGTTGCGCTGTGCTTCATAGCACGCTTTACTGTACCTCTCTTCGTTTTAACTTTCTGAGCGTGTTTTTAATCCAAACATATCATATCTATATGTTTTTGGAATCAGGAACCGACAAGGAATAAGATGAAAGTGTTTTTAAATTGATTTCGAAAATTTAATTTTGATCATAATTTTTAATTTTTTTAATTTTCAGAGCTTGTTTTTAATCCAAATATAACATATTTATATGTTTTTGGAATCAGAAAATGATGAAGAATAAGATGAACGTAAATTTGGATCGTTTTATAAAAAAATTTTTTTTTACAATTTTCAGATTTTTAATGACCAAAGTCATAAATCAATTTTTAAGCCACCAAGCTGAAATGCAATACCGAAGTCCGGCCTTTGTCGAAGATTGCTTGGCCAAAATTTCAATCAATTTGATTGAAAAATGAGGGTGTGACAGTGCCGCCTCAACTTTTACAAAAAGCCGGATATGACGTCATCAAAGACATTTATCAAAAAAAAGAAAAAAACGTCCGGGGATATCATACCCAGGAACTCTCATGTCAAATTTCATAAAGATCGGTCCAGTAGTTTACTCTGAATCGCTCTACACACACACACACGCGCACACACACACACACACACACACAGACACACATGTATACACCACGACCCTCGTCTCGATTCCCCCTCTATGTTAAAACATTTAGTCAAAACTTGACTAAATGTAAAAACCAAAAGACTGGTCTCAGTCCTCAATGAGGACGCTTTTTGCGATTAACCAGAATGAAGCGTGCAAGCTTTCTAAACAAATCTATCAAGCAGTCTTTTATGTGTGCTCGTTGCTAATTTCCCTTATTTTCTTTCTTTTTTTCCTTTTTTTGTTATAAGGTTCTAATTCATATTTGATTTAGTCTAACACTAATACTGAGCTGTGTCGTGTTATTTTGAAGTAGAGTTGGCTTTTTATTGACAACTGGTCCATAGTGGGCGCCTAGGCGAGGCTACAGTATCAGGAAATTCCTGATAGCCTCGCCTAGGCGCCCACTATGGACCAGTTGTCAATTTGCTTGTTTTCCATTTTTGCTGAATGCCTTGAATTAAAAGCTGATTTGTTCTAATTTAGCTCACCGAACAAAGAACAACCACCAAAGCAGAAAATGAACCTTGTTTGCGATTAAACAAGCTAAATGTCAGCATGGGACAAAAAGTGATCCATATACCGAGCCCTTCCCTTATATCAACAGAGATGTTTCAGGCTTTTTATGTGGAATAAGCACGCCATTCCACTGACTCGACTGTGTCAGATACAGAAGGCCTACAGTCTTGATAATCTCTATGCAAAACAATCATTGAAGAGTTAAACTTAATATGTCATAACAGCATCAATTTTCGGAATTAATTCAGCAAGAAATTATTACTCTGCACATGAACAGGCAGGCTCTTTATTTTCTATAATTATGTGTCTAAAGGCCATGACAGACGGGAATCAAAAAACAAGAAAGGTAGGTTGTTGGAACGTTTGTTATTGACAAAACCATACATTTACAAATGTATATCGACCCAACGGTCTTTTAAGTGCACAGACAAACAATCAATAATCTTTGATTTCTATAATCATGTGTCTAAGAGGAGGGATGTTTTGATCCAATGTAAAAACAGATTTAAGCGGCGGAAGTCTGCGTTTTAGTTTAGTCAGTCAGGCAGTTCTTTTTCTAGCGATCTGTGTATATCGCATAGTTTTTCCACCCGTGTAACTTTATGGTGTGGAGATTTTCCTGGTGTGGTTTGGATGCTGAATAGCGCAGATTTATTCAAATGATTTGCCATAAACTCGTTTACTTTATTCCTTACTTTGGTATTTAAATCATAATCATTTTTGCTTACTTAATATTCATTGTTTTTACTCGTTGGTCTGTACAATATAAACGCTCCATCTATGTCTGTCTGTCTGTCTGTTTGTCTGTCTCTGTTGGTCTGTCAGTCTGTCTGTCTGTGTCAGTTTGTTTCGTTGTCCTTTCTATATACATTGCTTTGTGTGTTCTTCATGTAAACGTTTGTTTTTTGATTGTGTGAGTGTGTGTGTTTTTCTTTCTTTATTAAACTCTTTGTTGTGAAATATCATTTTTAATCAGAAACATTTTTAACTATGCTGTGATGTATTTCTAAAATAAACAAA
>NC_090256.1:18912206-18924370 GCF_037325665.1 Littorina saxatilis
CCTTCAACTCTGTTGAAACAATTCAGGGTGTTTCCGCTAAAAATGTGTCTGTAAATCAAGTTCTTAGTTGAAGTTAAACAAAATGATCCTTACATAGCCCGTAAAAGCCCGCGAGGTAAAGGCAGACAAAAACAGTTGTGAGCGCAATCTATAATTGTAACCCGTTATGGCGTAGTTGGTATGTCAATGTTCGCCTGTGGTCTCCAAGGTTGCCGTGGGTTAAATCTCATGTTATTTTTTGTGTGTGAAATGTGACGCAGGGATCCCTTTGAACCCATTCCTCTTGTTTTTTGATTGTTGGTTAATCATCTTTTATAGTTCATGTTACAAACTTCTTTAATTTGGCAGGTGTTTTTATTTTTTTAATTTTGTATTTATTTTTGGGGTCTTCTTTTACTTCATTCCAGGGGTGGGGTAATAAGCGGGCGGTTTAATGGTCCTTATGGTCCCTTTGTTTATTTTCGGAGGAGTGGGGGTGCCGCTGCTGTCTGCAGGTTATCTAACTCACTAGGCATGACTGTTTCGCTAAATGGAGCAGCAGCGTCAGTGGGGAACAGGGCACGAGACTGTAGAGTTATGGACCCTCGTGTACAATCAGTGAGAGCCATAGTGAAACACAATATTACACATTTATGAACAACACATATTAATTACTTCACGCCATTACCTCAGTTATTCCCATAGTAGCAGAAACATTTTTTGAACATTGTCAAATATACGTCAGGGCTAATAGTCTCGGGTGCTGTTTTACTTCACAGTTATTTTTCAAGGTTGTCAGTAATATCAGAATAAATATCACACACTTGAATGTTGTCCAAGAGCTTCAAGGCATAGTCACTGATGTCATTACTTCAGTTATTGTCAAGATTGTGGGTCATGAGAACTTAATTATAATATTAATAGTTTTATGATAATAATAAAATTAAACAGCAACAAAAAAATACGAAAAAAGTTATAAGTGTATAGTACTTGTCTTACATTATGATAGTCCTGATTTTGTGATAAATCGCCAATTTGCAAGTGCTCTACACAAGGCTAGATGTTATTAAAGGTCAAGGAGGTCAAATATCACGAAAAGGCGAAGCAACCAGCATCGGTGGCTGGCAGAGGAACCTCCCTCCGATTGGGCCACCAGAAGTAGAGGTGAAAGGAGAGGCTGGTGCAGCGGGGTGCCCGAGCCTCAGAAGGATAATTGGCGATGCAGCAAGGCCATTGATATCAGCGTGAACTTGTTATCAGCCGATGCCGTTATCGGGTTACAGCCGTAGCCCTTTCGCCGTGGCTTCGCGAGCTAGCACTGTAAGTCAGATGCTGACCACCGGTTCGCGGCGCCACAGGACCATGTTTTCAGCGTTCCTTTTCGTGTTGGGATCAAGTTACCGTGCCCTGGCCAAGAACGCTAGCATTGAAGAAGGGAGAGAAAAGTTCTACCTCCCCATCTTCGGTTTATGTAACCGACTAGGGCTCCTTGCATTAGGAAGTATTCGGATTCTAAATGTTTATTATTATTATCACTAGCAATACTCGTGCTCCTCACGGGATGTAACAAATGTTTTATGATTTTCATTAATCACTGATGGTGTGGATATTAAAGTGTCTATGCGAATCCATCCCATGATCAATTGCTATTATTGTTGCAATGGTCGACTTATCTTGTCTGAATCATGACTGATTTATTATTGTATTCATAGCTTCAAAGCGACGGTGATTGGAGTAGATTAGCTCCCCTGATCAGCGAAGCCTTATTTAACTATCAGTCATATGATAACCACACATATGATGGTAAAAACCCTTATAACTTTGGAACCAGCCAACCATTTTTTTTTAAATGAAATTAAACATGAAGACGCAGGCCATTAGTCCCTTCATGAATTCAAAAGAGAAAAAAATCAACTCGATTTTCTGCGAAAAACATTTCGCTGTGATTTTGTAATTTGTAACTGCTATTTTGTAGACCCTTCCTCGGAGTATGTAATAAAAAAGGTTTCATTGAAATATTCCCAGAACTTTGGGAGATATGGATGTTTATGCATTGGAGAATCAAACACTAAAACCCTTATAACTTTGGAACCAGCCAACCATGTTTTATGAAATTGAACATGAAGACGCAGCACATTAGTCCCTTCAACTTAAAAAAAATTAACTCGAATTTCTGAAACATTTCTCGCTGTGACTTGGTATTTTGTACTGCTATTTTGTAGACCCTTCCTCAGAGTATGTAATGAAAAAAGTTTCATTGAAATATTCCCAGAACTTTGGGAGATATGGCTGATTATGTATTTTGACCATCGGGCCCCGTAATGACCTTGACCTTTGACATATCCAATATAAATGTTGCACACAATAGGCTATCGTGTGTCTACATCTACCTACAAAGTTTGGTTGAAAAATACTTAGCGGTTCAGGATTTATCGCAGTTCCTATATTGTGACATACATACATGCATACTTACGGAATGGAACAATCGCAAACGTTCCCGCTGGATGACGAATTAAATTATAAAAAACGTATCAGTAAAATAAAATAACAATGAACAGCACACATTCCCTGAAAAGTAATGTAGCGTAGGGGAAAGGGAGAAAAAATGTGACACCGCGTGGATTCGAACGTACGTGATTAGAACTGACATGATGAAGCAAGAGTGTCCTAACCAACTGGCCTACAAATAATTTGCAAAAGTTTCAGGGAAAAATACAGCTATGACATTACAAAAACCATAGGCAATGGATGTTCCCGTGTTTGCCATTCCAATAAGTAACAACGATAACAACTTGATAGGTTTGAGAGTAAACTTGATTTGACATGATACTGTGTTGTCTAAAGTGTTTATTGGATTCTCGGGCAGTTTTATCCCGGACGGCTGCATGTCGAGTTTCAGGGGTGCCTAAGGGCTTCCGGCGGTAGGTAAAAATATTTAATGTTCAAATAAACCCACTTAATTAAAAAATAAACACATTAGACTCAGCCAGTCCTGATCGAGGTGGCCTCCACTATGCCCATGCAAAAGGAATAACGTGAAAGTTGCCCAGTACCACAGAAATTAGCAATTTCGTGTGACTGAGGCTACCAGTACCTGTATTAATATATGAATTATAATTGGCAACGGTAAGCGATTTCACACAGATTAGCGCGGGACAAATATTGACAGAATTTTTTTTATCATAACTGCAATGTTCTTCTCCCCCCCCCAAAAAAAACCCAACAACAACGCAACACCTCCTCCCTCCCCAACCCCTAAGAAGAACAGGTCCGACAAACCCCTGCGTCACACAGTAAGCTTTTTTTTTGTTAAATTGGTTTAAGCGTGTTTTTATTAATTTCTTGTATACATGTTATATACAGTAACAACATTAAGAACGTTAACAAGCAGACTGCTTATGGACACGTTCCAAAACTAATTATCAATACACATTCTGATAACAAGACATGGCGAACAAGTGATAACTTTAACCTTTTTCTTTCAAAATATTTCATAATATTTTATACAAATAAAGAGAGGGAGAGAGAGAGAGAGAGAGAGAGAGAGAGAGAGAGAGAGAGAGAGAGAGAGAGAGAGAGAGAGAGAGAGAGAGAGAGAGAGTGAGAGAGAGAGAGAGAGAGAGAGAATGCTTTGCTACATCTATTGCTGTCACTGTTAATATAATATCAGCCGAAGCGATCAGTTGACATAACGTAATCTTGTACAGCAGAAAATATTTTCGTATTCAAAGATATAGTTAAATCAGTATTGCCAAACAAAAGTGTTTTGCAATCCAGAGCGTACGTTGGTAGACTATTGAATAAAATGGTTCTATGTTCGTTAAATTTTGGACAATGATTAACGACGCCAATGGAATTCAATCTCCTGCCTCGGACACTTTCGTTTTGTCACGTTAGGAGAGCAATTTACCAACTTATCTATTTTGCGTCTTGACAGTTCACGTGAGTGATATTTTAGTGACTTTTGTGACATATAGACTGACCGGAACAAACGCAAACGTCCACCCTCTGGGTGACGAACAACAACACATTTGCATTCAAACGAAGTAGTTTGTTGATCATAGTGCAATTATCCCGTTTGACTTGTGTCTGTTCTCAATATGACTAACATATATATGTACTCATTTCTCCCAAATGGGTAAAGCTATTGAAACTCACTTTGGCTATGAGCTCGAGGTCCATGGGAATAAACGCTCATAATTATGTCCTGCAGATTGATGACCCTGGTGTCACTCAAAATTATCCCGCCAGGAAATGCTATTTCGTATACATGTACTCAATTGTCTAACCGGCACGGTTGGCCTAGTGGTAAGGCGTCCGGTTGGCCTAGTGGTAAGGCGCCTAGTGGTGGGTTCGAACCCCGGCCGGGTCATACCTAAGACTTTAAAATTGGCAATCTAGTGGCTGCTCCGCCTGGCGTCTGGCATTATGGGGTTAGTGCTAGGACTGGTTGGTCCGGTGTCAGAATAATGTGACTGGGTGAGACATGAAGCCTGTGCTGCGACTTGTGTCTTGTGTGTGGCGCACGTTATATGTCAAAGCAGCACCGCCCTGATATGGCCCTTCGTGGTCGGCAGGGCGTTAAGCAAACAAACAAACAAACAAACTCAATTGTCTCCAGTAAGGACACAGTTATTTTCTCCGAATTTAAGGCCCCAGTTTGTGGTGATTGATATTGATTTGCTCTGTAGTTTGATGATCCTAGTGCCAACATTATCCCGTCAGGCATTGTTTAAATGTTTTCGTTTGCACCCACTTTTCTCCAAAACTGATAAAACTGTTGACACCACTATTAGGAAGCATGCTCATCGGAGTCGATGCCGAGAAGCTCTGAACTTTGGTGACCCTAGGTACCATATTATCCGGCCATGAAGGGTTTTAATATACTGCTGACCATACACCCGTTAGGGTCCATATGTTCTATCAGCCCCAGATACTTTACTTGATTTTTGCTTTCGGTCCAGCGGACTCTTTTGAGCCATATCAGGACCAATCAGCCCGAGACGAAGACTTTAAATAATAAAACAACAACCACAGCACGATATGATAAACGGAAAGTATTAGGATCATTATGGTCACTTGTTAATTATTATTTTGTTACCCCTTTATCACATGCCGGCTATTGATACATGCCATATCATTATTTTTGTTACCAAAACGAATACGTTGTGTGTGTGTATTGTTAGGAAAACTCCAATCTTTTAGATTAGTTAACAATGTATCAAGAAAAATCACATATTTGAGCGAGTTTCTAGGTGACCCTCTTCGTGATTAGGGACCTAATGTACATCCTATTTGATCTTCCATGAATGGGTTCGGTTGATATTTGAATTTTCTGTAAAAGGGGTCGCTCAGATAATCGTCAAAATGTAACTGACAAGTCCAGTGGCTAACGAAGGAAAGCACCGATCACCATCAAGACTAAATCACTACCAGATGTCAGTAGGAATGTTGGTAACTGATCCACTGACCGCTATCATATGTTACTACTCGCGTACATTCCGTAGAGTACCTAGAGACCAATCTAGAGCATAATTGTATTTCATTCCCTCTGCTAGAACTGACTGGGCTTGCTGATATAAGCAAGCGTTAGTTTGTAACACATTCCCTGGCCCGTCCCAAGAGAATATGAAAGATATATATGCTACACGGAAGCGTTGTATAGACCGAAACAGTTCAAAATAATGATACTGGATTCAGACTTCAAAATTATTGTTTTCATATTAGGCCTACGAACAATAACTTACATGTTAAGAGAAATAATACATGTATCGAGAGATATTGCTTTTATTCTAGGCTACATCTCTTATGGAGGCATCTTACACACTCTCTCTCTCTTTCTTCACCCTCCCATCTCTCTCTCTCCTTCTCTTCCCCTCTATCTCTCTAATATTGACAACACCCCTCATATGATCACTCAACCTCTCCCCATCGCCCTCTGTCTCTCACCTTCTTACACACACTCTCTCTTTTCCCAACTCTCCTCTCTCTCTCTCTTCCAAGGCCAAAAAAAAAATAGGTCTGTTTACGGTAACATAGGCCCAAAAAATAGGGTCGGTAGGTCGGGATTGTTTTTTTTGTTTTGTTTTTTTTTCCAAAAAACCATATTTTTACGTTATTTTGCAAAAAAAAACAAGATTTTTTTATTTTTTTTCCCCAAATACCAAAAAAAAGTCTAGGGTCGCGCGAAAAAACTAGGGTCGGTCGGGTTACCGTAAACAGACCTATTTTTTTTTTTGGCCTAATGACACCCCCCATATATCACTCTACTTATCTTCCACTCTCGAATCTCCAAACATTCGGTTAAACGTGATTAACTGGTATCGTACCCCTATGACAGATAATATTCCCTATTCTCTGCATTCTCTGCTTGCTGTAATGCTCTTTTTTTTTCAAGCCACATTTCACGTCAACCAACTTTCATCAAGACGTTATTTAAAGCGTCATTGTAGAAATGACATTCGGAAATATTAGGGGAATCCCTGTCATAACATTTTTTTCTATTTGTTTCCCATCAGGCATTTTTTGTTTTAATCACAAGTAATATAATACAGACACACAAAGAGAGACACCTATAGTGACAGCCGCTCTATCATGCTAGGACTGGTGTCAGTATACTGTGACTATACGAGGATGTCAATCAATCAATCAATATGAGGCTTATATCGCGCGTATTCCGTGGGTACAGCTCTAAGCGCAGGGATTTATTTATTTTAATTTTATTTTATGCAATTTATATCGCGCACATATTCAAGGCGCAGGGATTTATTTATGCCGTGTGAGATGGAATTTATTTTACACAATACATCACGCATTCACATCGGCCAGCAGATCGCAGCCATTTCGGCGCATATCCTACTTTTCACGGCCTATTATTCCAAGTCACACGGGTATTTTGGTGGAAATTTGTATCTATGCCTATTCAATTTTGCCAGGACAGACCCTTTTGTCAATCGTGGGATCTTTAACGTGCACACCCCAGTGTAGTGTACACGAAGGGACCTCGGTTTTTCGTCTCATCCGAAAGACTAGCACTTGAACCCACCACCTAGGTTAGGAAAGGGGGGAGAAAATTGCTAACGCCCTGACCCAGGGTCGAACTCGCAACCTCTCTCTTCCGCAAGTGCGTTACCACTCGGCCACCCAGTCCGATGTAAGCCTCTGCGATTTCAATCTCAGTGTGGCAGTACATTAATCTGCTGACCATAAACAAGGAATGCGTCCAGCTGTCTCTCTAGCTCTCCAGTAGGTTTCTCAGCGGGATACCTGCTTGACGACGTTCTAATTGATGGCACGCGAACCGTGTAATGTATAGCCACTGCGCGAGTCGAACCGCTCTACGACTAGCTGCTCCTTTCCACGGCCCCCCACCCCCACCGCCAGCCCCACGCATCCCTCTCTCCCCCCTCCCTCTCTCCCCCCTCCCTCTCTCTCCCCCTCCTTCTTTCTCTCCCTTCCTCTCTCTTTAACCTTAATTGTCAATCCGTTTTTCATTGCTAAATTCATGCGGATAAATAAAAGGTTGATGATTAGCAAGAATCACCTCTGATTTGTTATTTGCACTGTCACTGAAGACTAGACCGTCAGTGAAACTTAATACAGTTCGCCACCTGTTTACCTCTTTTTATATTTTAATCCAGACAGCATTATCCACCACCACCCATTATATAAACATTCTATTTTGTGTAGTCCCGATATCAATGTTGCAAACCTTTTGATGCAGCTTTTAATAATATAAGAGATTTGATTTATACGTATTCCCTGTTTCACTCAATGAATATATATATTCCCTAAAATATCCAGGTAATATACATATTTCCTGGAATTTGGATGCCATTTTTAGACGTATTCCCTGACTTATATTTAGCATTCAAAAGGAGACACTTTGATGGAGTGAAAAATCTCTCTCTCTCTCTCTCTCTCTCTCTCTCTCTCTCTCTCTCTCTCTCTCTCTCTCTCTCTCTCTCTCTCTCTCTCTCTCTCTCTCTCTCTCTCTTATGCTTACAAATATAACAACAATTGCATATCAATAAAATTTACAACACAAAATTACACTGTTTGCACCAATGAAGTGAGAAAAAATGACTTTTATATCAGCAAAATCAACAAGCCGTAATAACTCTAGTTGGCGGGATATATTTTGTTTGTTTGTTTGGTTGGTTGTTTGCTTAACGCCCAGCCGACCACGAAGGGCCATATCAGGGCGGTGCTGCTTTGACATTTAACGTGCGCCACACACAAGACAGAAGTCGCAGCACAGGCTTCATGTCTCACCCAGTCACATTATTCTGACACCGGACCAACCAGTCCTAGCACTAACCCCATAATGCCAGACGCCAGGCGGAGCAGCCACTAGATTGCCAATTTTAAAGTCTTAGGTATCCCTGCCGGGGTTCGAACCCACGACCTCCCGCTCACTGGGCGGACGCCTTACCACTAGGCCACCGTGTTGCGGTTTGGCGGGATATAGTGATCCTTACATCGTTCGAAAAAAACCCAATACAGCTACCCTTTCAAACCATGTTTTTTTGCTTATTTGCTATTGTATTTGGTTGTAATATGTTATATAGAATTGTGCATGTGGATTTGTTTTGTTTGTTTGTTTGCTTAACGCCCAGCCGACCACGAAGAGCCATATCAGGGCGGTGCTGCTTTGACATTTAACGTGCGCCACACACAAGACAGAAGTCGCAGCACAGGCTTCATGTCTCACCCAGTCACATTATTCTGACACCGGACCAACCAGTCCTAGCACTAACCCCATAATGCCAGACGCCAGGCGGAGCAGCCACTAGATTGCCAATTTTAAAGTCTTAGGTATGACCCGGCCGGGGTTCGAACCCACGACCTCCCGATCACGGGGCGGACGCCTTACCACTAGGCCAACCGTGCCGGTTATTGTGCATGTGGAGGGATATTATATTTTTTAAATATGGAAAAAGTGAAAGCTAATTTAAAATTTATGGACAGATTAATTGATGAAAATGGCTCTCAATAACGACGCAAAAAGGAATTTTACAGGAGCAAGTGAGATTTTACAATAACGTGTTTGATAAAAATGGGAATTTTGTTGAGGAGGATGCTGAAAGTAAAGTTCTTAATTCAAATATTCCTCAATTAAATGACGAACGAAAATCATTGATGATTTCTCCAATATATCTCGCTTAAAATTAAATAAAAGTAAAACGGAAGCAATGTGGTTGGGATCGCGTATAAACTGTCAAGAGAAATATTGCGATATTAAATGGAATACCCAGGTTAAAATCATGGGAATTAGTCAGTTTTAAAAAGGACATCCCGGCCTCTGAAATTATGGAAAATTGGTCCAAAAGACTTGAAAAAGTTGAACAAATCATTTGCAGATAGTCAAGAAGAAATTTAAGTATAAGCGGCAAATTATGTATTATTAAGTCCTTCTTAGTTTCACAATTTGTTTACGTTATGCAGGCGCTTCTTGCCCCTGTTAAAGTTCTCGATAAGTTGAATACTATTTTGTTCAGGTTTCTCTGGAAAAGGAAGTATTCAAATACAAAAGCCGAAATGTATTGTGTAATGTGGTGGAAGAAGGTGGTATTAACATGATAAACGTCCACGATATGCATACTTCTTTTTTACTCACATGGGCAGCAAAACTTCAACAACAAAAACATGAAACGTGGACAACGATTCCATTAAGTCTTTATCAGGTATTGGGAAGAAATTTACTTTGTTTTAAAGCCACAACACCACTAAAACTGTTCCAAGGTATTGAATGCATTCGATCAAACTTTTGGACAGAAGTTCTCTTAAAATGAATCCATAATAAAGCATTGATTTATGAGAGAGAAGATCGCTTTGGCGATCAATGTTTGTGGAACAATATAAAAGTGGTTTATAAAAATAAAAGCTTATATTTTAAAAAAATGGATAGAAGCGCACTTAGATACGGTGAAAGATATTTGGGTTAACGGAGATATGATTCCTTTTAACCAGCTGTGCACAAAGATAGGATACAGTCCCTCTAGAATTTTTTAGTACGGCGCAATGAAGACTGCTGTGCGAGCCCTTGCACTTCGCAAAAACACAGCCAGCCCGCGAGCAGGCGAACACAATAATGACCTTGACACACGGAACCCTGTGATCATTAACCCCTCCGCGAGAAAGTTTCGCATGCTGATTGTCCAGTCCAAAGCGAGCGAGCCTTGCGCTGTTACATTTTGGTTACATAAATATCAGGTTAAACTAGATCACAATTATTGGCTGTTAGCAAGCAAATGTACAAAAGAAGAAAGATTGCGATTGTTACAATGGAAAATATTACATAATATTTATCCCACGAATATATTATTAAAAAAAATGAAAATTAGAGAAACAAAATTATGTACATTTTGTAAACACATTGATTATGTTGAACACTTTTTTGGGCAATGTGAGAAGTTGACGAGCTTTTGGGAAAATGTTGTCCATTATATTTTTAGAAATACAGGATCAAATGTGCACCTCTCAGAACACGATGTCTTGTTTGGTTATCAACCTAGTAATATATGCCAAAATAATAAGGTACTTAATCACATTATTTTGATTGCAAAAATGTGTATTAGTAAATATAAGTATGGTGATAGATACGATTTGAATAGTATATTGGAAAATGAAATGTACATTGGAAGTATGTGAGTAATGTATAAGTCGAGATGAGGTGAAGTGATATATGACGTTTGTGAATATTATGAGGGGGGTGGGAGAGAGCGGATGGACGAGAATAAGGGAAAAAAAAAGGAGAAAAAAAAAGTAACCATGTATGGCTCCTCAATTGCTTTTTGTATAAACAACCATGCAAACCACAAAAAAAAGAGAAAAAAAAAGAAACAGGTTTTCTCCAATTTAAAAAAAAAACAAAAAAAACAACAAGTCGCTTAAGGCGAAATTACTACATTTAGTCAAGCTGTGGAACTCACAGAACGCACTGCATTTTTTTTACAGTGACCGTAGTCCGCCGCTCGCGCAAAACGCAGTGAAACTGACGAGACTGTTTAGCGCGGTGGTGGTTTCGCTGTGCTGCATAGCACGCTTTTCTGTACCTCTCTTCGTTTTATCTTTCTGAGCGTGTTTTTAATCCAAACTCTATATGATTTGGAATCAGGAACCGACAAGGAATAAGATGAAATTGTTTTTTAATCGATTTCGGAAATTTGATTTTGATCATAATTTTTAATTTTTAATTTTGAGAGCTTGTTTTTAATCCGAATATAACATATTTATATGTTTTTGGAATCAGAAAATAATGAAGAATAAGATGAATGTAAATTTCGATCGTTTTATAAAAAAAAAATTAATTACAATTTTCAGATTTTTAATGACCAAAGTCATTAAGTAATTTTTAAGCCACCAAGCTGAAATACAATACTGAAGTCCGGCCTTTGTCGAAGATTGCTTGGCCAAAATTTCAATCAATTTGATTGAAAAATGAGGATGTGACAGTGCCGTCTCAACTTTTACAAAGAGCCGGATATGACGTCATCAAAGACATTTATCGAAAAAAGAAAAAACACGTCCGGGGATATCATACCCAGGAACTCTCATGTAAAATTTCATAAAGATCGGTCCAGTAGTTTACTCTGAATCGCTCTACACACGCGCACGCACACCGGCACAGACAAAACTTGACTAAATGTAAAAAGAGAGAGAGAGAGAGAGAGAGAGAGAGAGAGAGAGAGAGAGAGAGAGAGAGAGAGAGAGAGAGAGAGAGATGATGATGATGATGATGGAACTTTATTTTTCAAGGATAGAGGTTTAAGGTGACGCCTTTTCTTACAACCGGTCCTTACTTCTAATACAAATGTCTAATAAATGATAAACAAGTAAAGCAACATGACAAATAAACAAAGTAAACGAACGAACCAGCAAACAATCGACAAGTAAGCAAACAAGCAAATAAACATAAACAACAAAATGACAAAGTAAGGAACATACAAATCAAAAGCAAAACATGCAACATATTAATTGAGGTTATACATGTAAAGTGATCGACGGTTAAAGTTCCATCCTCACCTATTCACACTTTACTGACACTATACACAACCATCAGTGTGTATAGGAAACAGGTACTTAACGCCTTCGTCCGTACGGGTTACACACTGTGTATAGCCAAACGGTACCTAATGTGGATTTCGTACGTACAGAAGTCACACAGATCCGTCTGCGTATGA